>NC_022020.1:60724867-60779521 GCF_000317375.1 Microtus ochrogaster
CTTTGCATTCCAACTCTGATGAATCATTTATTCCTCATTATTAAAGTATTTATAAATGCTCTCTCACTCAGTCCTGTTCCCTCCACTTCCTCGCAGTGTATTGACCCAAAATAGGATTGCTTAGGGCAGTGCTTCTGCCTGCCTTCAGAGTTTTATTTTTGCAAGTGGGGTGTGGTAGAGGTGGGTGGCCTCACGGTCCACATGGTATTCCAGACCTGTGCTTTGTGGGGAGGGGGTTCCACCAGCCCCACCCAGTCTGGTGTGCTTGAACTCACTCTATGTGAGGGAGAGAGAGAGAGGAGTGACATACACTAAGGGGCTGCTCTTAGCTCCAGGTTCCTAGCAAACAGCTACAAATGTTCAGTGCGTTCCACACATTGTTCAAATGTCTGCATAGATTATCTCAGGGTTTTCAGTGACGATTTCCTAAAACTCACATGGCATTTTTAAGATGCCAGGCTGTGTGTGGGGTGAGCACTTCATCTGCATTACCTTGCTCTTCCCAACAGCCCAACACGGTGACTTCAGGCAATTCATTCACACAGCCAGGAAAGGACAGAGCTGAGATTCAGAAGCAAGCAGTCGAGCCTTGGAGACCACATCCTTACTCACCACTGAATCTCTTTTTTTTTTTTTAATCTCTTGATAATTGGGACAGGCGCTATGCTTTCGTCTATCTTAGAAATGACAAACACACAGAGAGTAAATGACTTTCCCCACCTGTCCAAGCTAAAGAGGAAGAAAGAGCCTGCATCCCTAATCCTGGGAGATTCGAACAAACATCCACTCACCCCAGTTGGGAATGAAGTACAGACCAAAGAAAGGCTGCATGAAGCAATGAGTCTTATCGAGGTTGCTTACAGGAATGTAAGTGAGGGGTTACTGGCTGGAGCAGAACAACTCAAAGTCCTTCCTGGCATGAGTGGCAGCAGTTCATGAAAGATGAAAATCTGCACCACGGTGTACAACCTGCAGCTCGACAGGGTGAAGAACATCTTTCCGGATGTTACAGCAGGTCTGAGCCTCTTCCAGGGGGTTCAGCCAGTCCGACTTTCTTCCGGGAAGTTTGTCTTTCAGCAGTCTTTGCTGTTTATTTAAGCTTGGGGAGGGAGGGGTCTGGTAAGTATGGTCAGTTTCAGGGACTCCCTGAAGCCTTTGAAAAGTTCTTTACCTCCTAGGCTTTCCTACAGGCTAAATGCCTGGCTTCTCTCCAGGCCATCCTGTGTCTGAAGATTTCCTCCAAGACGGAAGGTTTATTTCAGAGGGAACGGCTACACAACCAGCCCTTTGCCAGCTGATCTACTGTTTTACACACACACATACAGACACACACACACACACACACGAAGGGGCGTCACTCCCACAGAATCATCTGGGCCCTACAGGCAAGGTTGAGAGTCAGGCTCAGGGTTGCCCAGCTCTTGCCGGACAGAGAAGAGGAACCCAGGCTGAGGGATGCCGTCCATTTTCTTCATGCCTTTCACTCAAGGCTCACAGGCCAGACCACACGTCCACCTACCAGTTGTGATGTCACTAGACCAGTGGGGGTTTTATAACACTGGGAAGGGGTGGGGCAGAGCCAGAGGAGACCGAGCCCCAGAATCTCTCAGCACAGTCCCATGTACCTCCAACCTCTCCCAGACAGACCCGGGCTCTGGTCTCTTTTAGCACTCGTGAACACACTGGCACAGAAAGGGAACAAGCCATTTCAGTGTATAGCCAGCGTCTTGGCTGAATTTTCAGCCAGAAAACAAGTATTTTTAAAAAATGTAATAAACCCTCAGACTAAAAGAAATCTAATGCCAAGGAAAACAGGCTCTTCAGATGTGTGTTGATTACTGTGATGAAATATACCCTTTTCGAGATGACCCTGGGGAAGAAGGACTTTATTTTGACTTCCAGTCTCACAGAGAAAGTCTACCTTTGTGGGGTTCGCATGACAGCAGAAGCAGGAAGATGGCTGATCACGAATTTTATCCTCACACAGAAAATAGAAAGAACAGGAAGTGGAGCTGATCTATACACCTCAAAGCCCGCCCCCAGTGACGTACTTCCTTCAGGAAAGCTCCACTTCCTAAAGGTTCCACAATCTCCCTAAACAGCACCACCAACCAGGAACCAAGTGTTTAAACACATGAGCCTCTCGGGGACATACCTCATTGAAACCACAGCTGATGGCTTGATAAAGACCCACAGCAATGGGAGAGCCAAGAATAGACATGACCCTGAGCCATGTAGTGGGGCAGAGACAGACGTAAAGGCCAGGAGGGTAAAGGGTAGACAAAAGGGACCAGGTAATCAAAATGGTTGTATTACAAGGGGGAGGGCAGGCTCAAGGCAGAGAAGCTAGCCCAATACCTAGGCTGAAGAAGTTTAGAGTAGGTGATGGGGTATACCAGCCACACCCTGTTAACAGGTAGGGAGAACCTGGCAGCCATATCTGCTTCGATAGATTAAGTAAGCATCTCATCCATTTGTCCCAGATTTGAGACCTAACACTTATACCACCCAGGACCACCCTGTCCAAGGTTAGCACCTCCCACGGGGAGGCTGAACCCTCCCTCCCACATCAATCCTTAATCAAGAAAATACCCTACAGACTTGCCTTCAGAGCAGTCTGATGGAAGCATTTTTTTCCTCAACTAAGGCTCTTCCTCCCAGATGACGATAGCTTGTATCAAGTTGAAAAAAGGAGAACAAAACATAAAACAGAAAGAGAAAAATCCCAGGACACACAGTTAACAAACATGACTTAGTAAATCCCAAGGGTCATGTGTTGAGGTCACACTGAGGATGAAGGCAGTAGTACTACTGAGTCCTGCCCCAGAGGGACCTCTGAAAATAGGAAGATGGTTGGCTAGACTCGGATGGGAGCTGTAAAATTTCACAACCATTTACTGATGTCCCTGCAATGAGGGCTTCTCTGGGAGCTGGTCCCAAGCTCAGGTCATGCAAACACCATGTGAACAGAGGAGACTGGCTAAGCTGTGCAGTGGTCCCAATGCTACCCACTGCCTCCTAAGGTCACCAGGCGTCACCAGACACAGGCCTGCAGCTCTGACTATTTGACCTGCTTGCCAGCCCCTTCAGCACGTCAGCATCATCTTCTACAGCCACACAAAGAAAAGTGGACATCAAGTTGGTGCCAGCCTGTTCACTGCTGTTGGACAATAACATGTCAAGTTTAATGAACACAATAGAAGTGACATCGGTGCTCTGAGCTACCCCTTCACCTCCCTGTTGTGCCAGAGGAAGAGCAATTTCGTGAAATCCTGATGTCAAGCAAAGACCTCTCTGGTCTCCACATTCAACTTTGCTTCTGCCTCTCTTCCCTGGTTTGCCCCAAGTCCCTCTGAATGTACCAAAGTAGTCTAAATGCCACATGGCAGGATCTGATGGATGCCAATGAAGCTTCATGATGTTCACTGTGCAGCTGATTCTTGGGCCAAATTATTTATTCTTTACAACCAACTCCTAGCCACTAGCCGCCCAGCTGACCTCGCTGCCTCTGGTTGAGCCTCTGTCTACTGCCTTTCATGCTTTTCTTTATCAGATGTGAGGCTTCCCCCCCCGTCTCCCCCTCCCCCACCAGCAAATGCAGCATCTTAGTTGCCCCTAGCTTTTCCTAATAATGGAGGCAACTTGGACTTGCTTGACCCATGAATGGAAAAAGCCACAAAAGACTTGCTAAAATACTCAGCATGTCTCATTTTGGTAATTGATTACGAAGAAAGCGTTTGCGTTACAAAGCAGGGGCAGTCAGCTTTCCATTTTGCAACAAACCCCCAAATTAAAATTCACCTCCAGGGGATAATTCCTCTGAATATCATGTGAGCTGGGCTATTTCTGTTTGTGTCAGGTGCTGTCACTCCAGGCTGGGGTCTCATATGTTATTCTGGCTGCATGAGGAAAGCTCCTAATGGTAGCATTTGGCAGCAACAGATGCCAAGAATTGCTATGTCGGTTTATGATCTTGAAATAAGATGAAAGCCAGACTCCTTGAGGAAAAGTTGATGCCTACTCAAGACAAGAGGAAATCATGAAATAGAATCCCTTCATCAGAATGGTGTATTATACCACAGTGAGTGGGTTGATTTGGGGTGTTGTGCTCAGCTGTGGTCACCCTAAGATAGGCCAGCCTTGAACTCACTGAATGAGCCCAGTGTGATGGCACATGACTGCAAACCTTCATAGAGGTGAACCCCACAGGGCAAGAAATTCAAGGTCACCTTCAACAACAGAGCAAGCTGGTAGACCAGTTATCCTGAGCCACATCAAACCCTGTCTACATAAAGAAAATAAAGATAAGAAAGAACATGCGCCCACTCTGCTGCCTTGTCACCTTCTGTTAAGGTCCCTGTGATCTGTGGCTATGCACTTGAGATGTCCGTCTTTGGTTCCTGATGGCACTTATGAATGTTGGGACCTCATTACCCTTGGCACATAGATTACACCTCCTCAGCCTTCAAGGTCTCCCACAAGGGCTGCCTCCTCCAAGAAGCCTTCCCGGGTTTCATCTAGATCTCATCTCTCTGCTCCTAGTGCAGTGGTAAATAGCACAGTTGTGTAGGTACCAATGACACTCAGTCTCTCCCCTTGAATTCCAGGTCCTAGTCACCAGGCAACATCTTCCTTCCCTTGTGATGTCCAGCAGCTCACCTGCTGCTAATCATCAGTGAGAGTTTGTTGAATGGACAGTGGAGCCTAACACGGACAACCTAGACGCTTCGTCGAGCTTAGACAAAGAGCTAAGTTAGAAAGAACTGATGATGTGGGAGTTGATGTACTGGACTGTTTGTGTCTTTCGGCAAGTTCTTCCTGGTTCCTGACCTTGTATTAAGCCAGCACTTGGTTGTGTTGGAAGAAAAGGGCAGAATGCAGTGTTTGACAATTTGGAGGCAGATCCACGCATTTCTACCTAGACTAGCAGGCAGCATTTCATGCAGGATTCCGTGGCACACTGAGTGTGGCTGTGCTAAGACAGTGGACTGAGAATTTCCACAGTCCTGCCACTGAGTCCCGTGTGACCTGGGGCGAGTGGCCCATCTCTTTGGATTTCCATTTTGTCACAGGTAGTATCAGAGAGCTACTGAAATAGGTGACTGTCTGCACACAAGATTAATCTCCTGCCTCAGTCACACAGAAAAGTGAATTCCCCCGTGTGCTAAAGATCTGAACCTAAAGAAGCTTTTGAGATGAGCCAGCATGACGTCATCTAGGGAAGGTTCCCGTAGAATGTATGCAGAGCTAAACTGCCCGCAGAGGTAACATGTGACAAACTGTACTGATTGGGAGGTGAGGTAGGCTGTGAATATGTTTTATTGCCATTGGTTAATAAAGAAGCTATTTTCAGCCAATGGCTCCACAGAGTAAAGCCAGACTGAAAGAGAGAGAATAGGTAAGTCCAGTGAGAAGCCATGTAGCCGCCGCTGGGAGATGGACAGAGGCTGACGGGAAAGCTAGGAAAACTCGGCTTCTGCTTTCCTAATACAAAACAGGGCTGGTGGTCATGCCCTGTGAAAACTACTCCCATTGAACACTTAGGATGGCTCCACCAAAAGTCCAGGAAAGAGCAGCCATCAGACCCACTGTCCACTTCACCTACTGCCTATAGTTTCTCGAGGGCTTTAAATACCATGGTGAAGTCCTGGGCAGACATGCACAGGCAGGCGTGGCTCCAAGGTGTAGCCCGTTTCCATGTTGGCCATCTCAATGGAGAATCTTTAACCCACTGAAAAGGCTCCTGGAGTATAAGGTGGAAGAAACGAGGCCATATTGTGACGAGCACCAGTAAAAAACCCAAACCCATGAATGGAACAGGAGTCGGTTCGCTGTGCTGGGCTCATGGTTATCTGTGTGCAGATCACCACTCGAGTCTCTTTACCACATCCCCGTGGTCCAAGATGGCAGCATTTTATTCTATTCAGCTGGGCTCAGGGAGGGGTGATGAAGAAATGCTCTGGGAAGCTACTAGGGAACCTCCGTTCATATCCCTTTGGTGATGGTGTAACATGGCAGGCACAGACCACAGTGAAATGAACTTTCACTTCTTGGTGACGGCGAACCTGAACTGTCTGGTGACCACACAAGATGAGAATGGCTAGCAGGGTGAGCGGTCAGCGGCCACTGCCTCCTAGTCTGTCGATCTATTCACACGCATCTAAATGAGATAGGAGTGACAACTGCGGAGTGATCCCAGCTTATTAGGTGTGGGGCCGCCACTTGCAGTGGTCTGTAGGCTCTGAGAGCAGGGCAGGCTCTGGCAGAAAGCCAAGTGAGAGGGGATGCTACATCCTTGCTTTCTCCATGGAGGAGTCTGTGACACCCACTCTTTAGAATGCCCCTAGAGACAGATTCCACTTAGGGTGGGACCCTAAGTCATTATACCTCAGTATTGGTGGAGGTCCTGGTTACAAGAAGAGGCAAAGAGGGGAGCAGAAGGAATGAGACTCATCTACTTGGGCACACACCCAAGCCTGCTCTCAACCCTCAGCAGTGTGGTGACGAGGCTGTCTACAGAGACAGAATGAGGCACATTTTAGAGACGAGTCTATCAAGACCTCTTGCCCTTTGAAAGAGACCTACATATTAACAATGAGAAGATGAAATCCCATGACTACACCCCGTGGCGTGCTCCTACAGTTGATGCGTGGGACCTTTTCACACCATGCTTTCAATGTATCTCTGTCTAGAAGAGAAAGCTGACAAACCCAGAAAGACGTAATGGGAAACAGAGACTAATACTGCAAGTCAGCAAAGCTTGTCAGCCCAGGCGCCGTCATCCCTCACCTCCGCCTTCATTTTTATAGAAATGGCTCAGAAACAGAAGAGAAATGTCAGCCACCAAACAAGAAATCAATACCGTGGGAGATAACCCAGCTTAATACAAAAGCCGGGGAGGGCTTCTTCTTCTGAGGACTCGGTGGTGCCATCAATCACATGCCTTGGATGGATTTGGAAGGCCACCTTTCCCAGAAGCCAGCAGGATCCAGTTTAATTATAAGGCCAATAGAGAGAGTGGCAGGAGGATGGATGCAGCCCCCAGCCTTGGGTGACCTCTGTAGGACTCACAGCCACATTCTGGAGGCCAAAACCTAAAGTCAATGTGGACAAGGAGAATGGAAGTCTTAGAGTAAGAAGCCACACTGTCAGGAAAGATGAAGTAGGAAGTATATTTTAGACTTCAAGAGCCACCTGTGCGCGTAAGCTTGTGCCATGTGTCCATCATCGGGATCATCCAGTCCAAAACCAGCACTCTCCAAGCTCAAGCAGCCACTTCTAGTCAGGTAGGAACATAGCATCTTAGAGCCAGCCCATCCCTAGGGAAGACACAGAGCAGGGACCACCCTGGCACACTCTTCCCTCACTGACCTTCACCCCCATTCCTAGGACCCATCTGAGCTAGTTCGTGGAACTCCACAAACTTTCCGCTATAAATCTTCCAGGATGGGGGTCCCCCTTCTCTCTCTGCTTTTCTCAACTTCACTGACTCTTCATCAACTCCGTCAGCTCCCCAGTCTGCACCACAGGCCTCCCTTGTCTTTTCTTCCAAGGAAGCCCCTGCCTTTCCACACAATTACAGATTCTTCCAGATGGTTCTTCAGTCATCCCCTCACATCTCCTCCAGCACCTGCCCAGACAGAAACACTTTACCTGAGCAAAAGCCTCAGGAAGCCAGCTTCCTCCCCCTGTCCCTCACTCCACCTAACTCTATCCGACTCTTCCTAGGATTTCTGTTAAAAATGAACTTCCTGAAGGAAACTCCAGACTCTTCCTTCTGTATTTATTGTCCATGTCTCCGAACTCCCAGACTTGAACAATCTAGCAAGTCTGTGGGCAGACAGAAGGTCAGAGTCATCATAGAGTAACTCAGAATGACTCTTAATCATTCATCTCTGAGCAACCTTAATAGATGGTGTGAACACCCAGGCCCCACTCTAGAAAGCTTATGTTAGAATTGGTCCAAGGGCCGGCTCCGCAGAGGCTGAGATCTATGGTCTCATCCAACCTTTTCCTGGAACTCCATGTGTGTTCTGGCAGGCTGTGTCCTACACAACTCTAGATGGTGCCTGGCACCTGTCATCCAGGATGGCAGTGCCCTTAGAAGAGCTGTGAAGCACATAGCCTAACCAAAGACACTTCCCAGGGTGACACAACTCAGTGAAGGTCACACAGCTGTTAGTGCCCAAGCCTGGTGGAGTGCCCGGGTATCCTAGCTGCTAGCTCCGGGCAATCCGAGTCTTCCACTAGCAAACAGCATGGCCCTTGCTCATGCTTGTTGACAACAGACTCTCAGGCGCCTCAGCCTTACTGGCTGTAGATCCGCATTTGCTAAGGCCTCTGGCCTATCTGAGAATGTGTCACCTTTAGGGAAGCCACACCTGTCACCCCAGAACCACAAGAAAGCTTCTTGGAGGCTAAGCCATCCTTCATATCTACCACTCCTCGTGAATCTTTCTTGCACATAGTAGGCAATCAATACCTTCATGCTGATTGATTGATTGAAAATTTGTGGTTTGCATTAGACACGGGCCCCCTGGGTGCTGCTGTATTGGAAATGACCTACTTCCCAAGTTCCTGTAATCAGAGATTACTGAAACAAGGGAACCCCCTCACCACAGCAAATGTTGACTCTTTGCAACTGTTGAAGCTATGATGTGCACAACAATGCAATGTCCTGTGCATGCCCAGGGCCCAGGGGTGACTTCATCTGCCTCTGACCCCTCTGTAAATAGTATCTAGGGGGAAAAAATAAAGAAAAATTAAAAAGAAGAGAGAGGAGAACATAAGGGTTCCTTGAAGTGTCAGCTGTCTTGACTTCAGTTTTGGTACTGACAGTATTGTCCACCAGAAGAAGCAACATGGACCAGGGGCGCTCTTTCCTCCATGCAAACCTCCCATTGGCCTTCCCTCCCTGCTGACTCCAGCTCTGACCTGGCCATTAACTGAGTTCACTGAACTCCTTGATGGCTATCTTAGATGACTGCTTACAAGCTTGTGTGTGTGTGTGTGTGTGTGTGTGTGTGTGTGTGTGTGTACACATATAGGGGAAAGGCTCCTTTGTGTACATGTGCAGAAGCCACCAAATGTGCTAGTCTGACCAGCGTGTCCCAGGGATCTGTCTGTCTCTGCCATCGTGGTGCTAGGATTAGGAGTGTGTGCCCAGCTTTCTTCCATGGGCTCTGAGATCTAACTCAGGCCTGATTCGCTAAGCCTAGGAGGCATTAATGGCGTGTTGTCCTTTCTCTTTATTCTTTCCACTATCACTGAAGGGTCTGGCTCTGATCTTTAGCCCAAACACACATCCTCACTGAGCAGCCACTCTTTCTGTTAGGGGCTAGAAACACCAGCCCCGTTCAGCCGGGTGACTCGTCCTTTAGCAGTAGACAGATGATCCCATGACTTCATCAAATAACACACGCAGATTTCTGGCCAAACAGATAGAGCAAATGAGTAGTGGTCAAGTAGTGATGGGAGCTACTTTTCTCTAGAGGTCTGAACTTTGAGAGAAAAGTTATGGGCCTTCATGCCAGAAAAATGTGCATAGCATACATCCCTAAATTTGCATGTGCTATCGATTGTCCCTGCACCTCAGAAAAGACATTTTAAGAACCTTGTTTCCATATTTTAAAATATTTCCCTGCCCTGAGCTAACCATCAGGGGCTGGGTGCTGGAGTCATTGTCCTGCGGTCATTGTGGATACCCCCTAAGAGAACAGGGTTCACTCAAGGCCATTTCAGAACCAGCCCCCACTGCTTCCCTCAGATGACCGAGCTGAGATTACTGCCCACTTCCTGTCTGGCTTCTTCCTGACTCTTTGAAGCTCCTTTCTAGCCTCAGTGACAGGCAGCCGATATGCCCCACTGTGCCTGGCTCAGTTTCGTTTGCCAGACATTGTGAACCTTGCGCTCCTCACATTTCTTTCTCCAGCCAGCCAGCTCTCTCAAGCCAGCTCAGAGCTTGAAAACACATGTCTTCTGGAGGTGTTAACCTTATCTGGAGTATCAACCTCATCTGGAAGCCATGTTTTCTTAGTCACTGAAGGGTTTTTGTTCTTCTTTCCCCCACATAAATCCTCTTGTCAATGCAGGGGCATAGAAATAGAGCCATTACACAACTGTTTCAGGTATTCCTGCCTTATCCTCTGAGATTAACAGAAAGGCAGATGCAAAAGAGATAAGTGCGCCATAAGCAAGGTGAGTCTTGTGTCCTCAGAGGGAAGTGACAGGCTGGGAGCCTGAGACGGGGGCACACATCATGTGCAGTAGAGGAGGTGACAAGGAAGGGTCCCTGGAGAGAGACTGGCCCTGAGTGGGCAGTGCTGTCTCACCAGGGACATCTGTGCTGGCTCCGCCACTGTCTGGTAGCGGTTGGAGCTGTGGTCTGAATGAGGACAGATATGTCAGAGGTAGCACAGGGTACTGAGATTCAGGAGAGCTCAGCAGATGGAAGAGGGCCGCTGACCTGTTCTATAGTGTCTTCAGACATCCTGTAGAGAGAACTGCCCTGCCTCTCCGGAGAGACAGAGAGTAGAGTTACTAACAGGAATTTTTCATCGCTTTACTGCATGTGGGAGAATCCCCTTCTGTGGGGCAGATAGAATCCAGAGCAAGCCTTCACTGACGGACGGAAACTTTCCTCTCTGCCGAGCCCCTTGACTCTACAAGAGGCAGCTCCACCTCACTTCCTGTCATTTTCCCGACCTTTCCAAGCTCATCTCGGGGTGAGGAGAGGACTAAGTACTCCTGGGCCCCCATAAGGATGAACCACAGCAGTCGGCAGCTGATGAGTCTCCAGCTGCTGGTCCAAGAGATCAGATGGGATGGGTGGAAGATATCGGATGACAAAGGCTGAGTATCGCTCATTTGGTAACTTCTTTCCAGGAGAATGGAAGTCTTGCCCAGGTAGCAGAGAACCAGACCACATCCACTCTGGCCTGCCCAAAGTGTCTCAGTTCTCCTAGCTGGTTATGTGTCTTCCCGACCTTCCTGCTAGCGTGGATGACTATGTGACCCAGTGGCCATCAAGGAGGTCGAAGAGAAAGTCTGCAAGGGAACTCAGAAACGTTCTTCTTCCCTGCTGAGAAGAGCCCCTTCTACCAAGGCTGCCTTCCTGGGTGCTGTTGAGAGGCTGTGGAGCTCGGAGCACAGTGGCCCTCCTGTGGCCACCAGGCAGCAAGCATGGAAACCAGACCACACACTAGGATTGGAAAGAGGAGGTACAGGGAGCCTGGATTAGGATTTCCACCCACAAGTCCAACAGCCAGACCTCCAGAGGGCCTCCCTAAAACTAAAATGAACAGACAAATAAGCAGCTCCTTGCTTTGAACTACTGGAGAGTCGGTTTCCTCCTGGAAAGCGTCTTCACAGACTCATGTAGAGACTTAGGATGAGAACCAGCTTGATTCTGAGCTGTAGTGTGATGTAAGGATTGAGCATCCCACAGGAGACGCAGGGGGCCTGAGATGTGAGCAAAGGTTGCCTTGGACAGAGTCCCAGTCCTGTTGCGCCAGCGCTGCAAACAAAGCCCCCTCCATAAAAGCCTGACCTGCTGGATAAAGTGCAAAACTGTGGACACCTGACTTCCCTGGTCTAATGTATTTAAATTAGGGACCAGGAGGAGGAGATCTGAGAGCTTAAATGAAGCCTGATAAATACACCATAGAACTGACCAGAGGTGGAAAACTTAGGATAAGACCAAACCCTTTGGCCCAAGTGAAAATCCCTGAAGTTGGGCTTCATGTCCAGTGTCCACTTAGGGCAACCTAGGAGGGGCTCTGGGTGAGCATCGAGGTGCCCCTTTCAGCCTCTCAGAAGCAACCAATTCTCAGTAGGACCTTGGTTTCTTTTTAAATGTCACCAAGTCACTAACTGGCACGGACGTTGTTCCTTCCAGAGTCCCCTGGGTGCTGAACGACTGTGGGACCCAGCTAGGCTTGTCTCTGAGACCTGCAGAGCACATAGATACTGGCCATGTTTTTCCCTCCTAGGGTCTCCACACAGGACCTGGCTGTATGGTACTCAGGATAGTTTTCCTTCTGGTCACTAAATTCCTCCTCTTTTACCAAACACTTACCAAATAACCCCTTTGAGCCAAGGATCATGAGATACCCTGTGAGAACAAAGAAATGAACAGAATCTGTGCCTTCAGAGAACCCCCAGTCATAGAGGAAAAACCTATAATGCAATATAGAATGCAAGATGGTCAGGACAGAGTGAGAAGGAGGAAGGGCTGTCCGAGGAAATGAAAGTTAAATAGAAACCCAATAATCGAGAGGACGGACGGGGTAGCGGTTACAGCAGAAGAGGGGTGAGTGTGTCTGTGTGTGTGTCTGTGTCTCTGTCTGTGTCTGTGTGTCTGCATCTGTGTGTACGTGTGTGTGCATGTGTGTATGGGTTTGTATGTGCCTGTGTGCATGTGTCTTCATGTCTGTCTGTGTGTGCCTGTGTGTCTATGTCTTTGTATGTTCCTGTGTATCTGTTTGTGTGCCTGTCTCTGTGTGTATGTGTGTACATGTCTGTGTCTGACTGTGTGTGTCTATGTGTGTGTGCTTGTGTATCTGTGTCTGTGTATGTGTGTCTATGTGTGCACTTAGAAAGTAGATTGGTGGAAAACGCAGCTGAATACAGAATCACATTAACAATGCAGAAGCATTTGTGATTTGTCCTAAGGTCAACAAGAAACCATGGAGGAGGAAGGTAGAGTTTACAGCAACATGAAAGTGTTAAGCCAAACAAACCCTTCCTATCCAAGTTGCTTTTTGGTCATGGTGTTTGGTCACAGCAATAGTGACTCTAACTAAGACAGGGCCGATGGGAATATGCCACACTGCATCTTCTTCCTAAGGGTGATGAAAACGCCCCCTCCTTTCATTATTTGTGGCTGCCAGCTAGTCCTTGCCACCTGTCCTCTTAGGTCCAAATTCTATCTCAGCCATCCCTCTTGCTCAGGGGTTCTCAACCACCCCAATGCTGCAACCCATAATACAGTGCCTCATGTTGGGGTGACCCCGCCAACCACATTGCTACTTCATATCTGTCATTTTCCTACTGTTATGAATCATAACATAAATATCTGATATGCATGATATCTCATATGCAACCCCTGTGAAAGGGTCATTCAGCCCCCATGGGGTCAATACCCAGAGTCTGAGAACCCCTGCTGCTCTGGCTTCATGGTTAACTGTACCTCTGTGTGTCTTCATTCTCCCGAAATCAGACCTTTCATCCTCCAAGGTCTCTCTAACTGTACATGGGAGATATTAACACTGTGTCTAGCCTAATGATTAAAAAAAAATCAAAACTCAGAAGGCTTAATAAGCCCTCCATGGCCATATAGCATGGTGGCAGAGTTTAGGTCAAGGAAGTAACCTTTGACCCTAGGTGTTGACTCAAGAAGTGCATGAGACTTAAAGTTATTCTCACAGTTGTTTGACAGTAGACTGTTTCTCCGAAGGTTGTCATGAGGAAGAAAGCCCTGGCCATGTCATTTGCTATGCAAGCTTTGCTGAGGTCATGAGTCAGTCACCTTGGTGTCTATCTCCTGATCACCTGTGAGGGCTGAAATGAAAGATTTTATCCCCTTCCTCTTTATCTTGCTAACATGAGATATTATACCTGATAAGAAGGGGGTATTGCAAATGAATGAGAAAATTAAGAATTGAAGGACCAAGTAAATGAATGCAAAACTGGGTTAGTCTTGTCTCCAATGAATGCGAACTCATGAGAGTTACATCATAGAAACACATAACTCACAGCCCAAATCTCCCCATCCCTTGCTCTGCATCTCCAGTCCTGCTACTCCACACACTCCCTTCACGATGAGCACCACACCAGAGGTTTCAAGGTGCTGTGTAGACACACATGCACAAAAGACATAAGCCACATGGCTCCTGAAATTGCCATTGATGAGAGCAGGATGGAGATGGTTCAGACGGTGCCATAAAAGGAATGCACCAGTAGTTACAGCTAGAGGCATCTGCAAGAGCTGTTACCTGATTGCAATGAGCCCCTCCAGGTGGAGGCACAAAAGCCATTAAGCCTGTTAGGGTGGTTTATAGCCTTTGGGCCTTATGTAACACTCACCAGGCAGGTGCCTGAATTACCCTGAGGGTTGGCTGGAGCTCCCTCCCCCTCCCCCTTGTTTTGTTTCTTCTCCTGAGAGGTTTTCCACCTGACAACTCAATCCAGTGTGGGGGCAGTGGTGTGGCTGTTCCCCCAAAGTCATTCACCTAGCATACCCTGTCAGCCCAGGGTTTAGATGGAAGCAGCCAAACAAAACCTGGAGGTCTCTGAAAATCCAAGGGAGCCAGACAAAAGTTAGATAGTGTGGTACCAATTCTAAGAGACCTTTCTTGACTCTCCAGCTATGCCCCAGGAAGTAACTAGCCTTCCTTTCCCCCAGTACACTGAGCCCACACTGACACAGTGATTCTCCTGGCTGGCCAGCTACAGGTTATAACTTTTTAATCTTCTTCTAGAATTGAAAAGAGACTTCAGAGCAACAAGTACATATAATATACGTTGAGTAGATAATAGGTGAAGTGTGCCACTGAATCCGGCCTAGGATGTAGTGCACCCTGAATTCCAAAAGATTTTGCAAATACAGGAGAAATAGTTGGTCAGTTCTTAACCAGCAGATACATGGTGCTGGTTAGTTTTGTCCACGGTACAAGCTGAGGGCACCTGGGAAGAAAGAAGCTTAAGAAAAGGTATTGAGAAAATATCGCCATCAGATTGGCATGTAAGCATGTCTGTGGGGCATCTTCTTGATTAATGATTGATGTGGGAGGGCCCAACTCACTGTGGGCAATGCCACCCTTGGACTGGTGGTCTTGGCTTATATAAGAAATAGGCCAAGCAATGTTACTACCTGTACAATTTCATGTTGGTGTGTCCCCATCCAGAAACCCAGAGACTAAGATAATCAAGGTGACTTCCACACTCCTGCTACTCAAACTACACTCGAAGCTGTGCGTATGTTAGCTTTGGGGGGCATCTGTCCTCCCTGCCAGAGCCCATCCTGCCCCAGATTCTTGTCCTCCTCATGGCCATCACTTGCCTTACCAATGAACTGAACAGGTTATACTGGTCCCCAAAAGGCAGGGACTCCCCCACTCCCTCGTCATTGCTTCCAGGTCTGGTCCACACATTGCCTCCAGGTCTGGTCCACACTTTCCCTCCAAGCCTGGTCCTGAAAAGCTGCCCTCAAGCTTAATAGGAGAAGCCCTCCTTACAAGGAGAGAAACCTGCACAGAGACTTGTTGCTGTCCGAGGTGCTGAAAATAAGTGCTCATTGTAGGCTTGGCACTAAATAAGACAATTAGACCACCTAATTCTAAGACTCTGAAAGGGGACAGAAAGGCCATCAGAGTCAGGAAATAAAGTGAGAAGTGTCATCCTCTAGACTCAGGTGAACCTGGCAGTCACTGAATAACAGTAACAATGGTCACCTGCACTGGGCCCACACATAACAGGCCTTGTCAACAGTCAGTCATAGATCCAGGAGGAGCCCATGGGACCCAGCCCTTTACTATTGACTAACAATAGGTAATGGGAAGTGAGGGATCCTTGTTCTCAGCTGTGGACCTACTGCTGAGCCCAACTCCCAACAGAGAGCTCCAAACCTATGGTCATACCAATGGCCCTGGTTGAATTTAGTTGGTCACAAAAAAAAAAAAATAGACATCAACATAAGGGAGATATTTGTGGAGAGAGTGGGATGAGCAGAGGTATTACAGAGATGAAAGGAATTGGGGAAGAGGGTTGGAAGAGAAAATGGTCAATATGCATTATGTACATATGTGAAATTGTCTAAGAACAAATCTGAATAATAAAGGAAATTATGATAAGTTGCTTTTAGTTAAGAAAACAAAAAAAAGGTCAGACGAAATATTTCCTCAATGTGCTGTCCCCAGTGCCCTAGGTATCTTTAATTGATTACTGTGAATCTTACAGTAATCAATTACATGGTTGTGTTCACTTGTGGTAGTTTGATGTTCATTTGCTTAATTGCCTGCTGGTTTGTTTTAAAGGATAAGGTTCAGTTTGCCAGGTGTGGTGGTTCTACAGAAACTGATCTTAAATTTAAGGCCTTAAACAATTTTGAGTTTATCTTTTTTTTTTCTCTGAAACTTCTGAAAGACATTCATTCTCATTTTAATGTCACTACAAACATATTCCAACAATACTTTTTAAATGATAATATGTGGTAACAATATAGTATATTGCATATTAAATGTAATTATCTATTAAATTATAATATACAGTTGATAATCAACAAATTTAGTTCAGGAATTATTGTATTGAGTTGACTTTCCTTAACATGTTTCTCTATATCTATTTCTTAAAGTTTCTCTGTTGGTGCCCTGCCTGAAACTTTTGAATAACCCTAGATTTCGATTATTTTTGTCTCTAGTCTCTTAAAGTTTTAGATTTACACTTTTTTTAAAATTTACACTTTTAATTAGTTCTTTGGGAATTTAGCACAATATATTTTGCTCTCACCTCCTCCCAGACCCAGACCTACCCGCTTTCCCTACCCATCCACCTCTGTGCTCTCTTCCTTTTCTATCTCTTTTCCCCTCCAGAGCCCCTTAATTCCAAGTTAGCTACTCATATACTCTCTCGGATGTGTGACATTCACTGGCATGTGGCAGACCCACCAGTGCCACACCCTTAAAGAAACTGAGCCTTTTTCTCCAAGCATTCAATTTATGTTTAGAATTATGATCAATTTGAAGTTACACTTTGTATAAAGGGTAATGTTTAGGTTGAGGTTGATCATTTAGGAGTGAAAGTCAACTGTTATTTTTTTTAAAGTGCCCCTCTTCAAAGGGCTTTCTGTTGTACCTTCCTTAAGTATTGATTCGCCATATTGATGTCAATATATTTGAAGATTCATTGAGTTGGTCTTGTGAGACAAAAGCCCAATTTAATTCTTCCACTTATGGCTATCTAGCCTTCCCACTACCATTTCTTGAAGATTATCTTCTCTGTTATGCATTCTTGGAAACTCTGATGAGATCAGTTAACTAAAATCAACTGAGTGCGTAGTTCTACTTTGGGACTCTGATCCCAGGTCTAGGTATCTCTTTTTATGCCAGGACCATGCTGTTTTGATAGCTATAGCTTTATAATTGATTTTGAAGTCAGATAACATGATGCTTTCAGCTTTAATGTTTTTGTTTAGGGTCGATTTATCTATTTGGGAACCATTGAATTTCCACACAAATTTTAGAAAGTTTTCTGTGTCTGTGGAAAAATGACATGATAATTTTATAAGATTGAATTGTATCTATAAGTCATTTTGATAGTATAAATATGTTAGCAATGTATCTTCTAATCAATGAACATGGGATAGCTTCCCATGTATGTTTTTTCAAGTACTAACCAATGTTTAATAGTTTTCCATGTATGCATCTTTTAGTTCATTAATTACATTTTTTCTAAGAAATTGTTGATGCTATTAAAGATTACATTGTTTTTTTGACTTTTTGATGTTTAGAAATGCTATGGGTTTTATTTGACCTATGTATCTTGTAATTTTATTGAATTCATTTATTAGTACTAAAAGTTTAGGTATGGTCTTTAGAATTTTCTCTATATAAGACTGCACAATCTGCAAATGAAGACAATTTACCTTCTTCCTTTCCATGTAGGTGTATTTTATTACTTTTTCATGACTAATTGCTTAGCTAGGACCTCTGTTATTATACAGAATAGAAGTAATGAGGTTGGACATCATGTCTTATTCCTGTCCTCAGATGACAAGCCTTCAACTTTCACTATGAATACAACTATCAATATGGATGTATACACAGCCCTTGTTACACTGAGGTACATTCATTCTATACTCAATTACTCAGAGTTTTTTCTATCATGGGGGAATGTTTATTCTATCCAATATTTTCTCTACCTTGATTATATGACTAGATGGCCTTCTTCTTTCATTCTGTTGGAATGGCGTATCATGAGTATTGATTTATATGCGCTAAACCATCCTTGAATCCTGGGAACAAGTCCCCCACACCAATACCATGTACCCATCCCCCATAATCATGTTGCTATTAAATTTATTTTACTAATATTATTGAGGATTTTGCACCCTAGTTCCCCTAGGATATTGGTTTGTATTTGTCTTTGTTTATAGTGCCCTTTTCTGAACTTGATGTCAGAGATATGGTGACCTCATAAAATGTGTTTGTGTTTCTTCTGCTTCATTTTTGGGGAGAGTTTGAGAATGATGAATATTAGTTCTTTAAATGATTGACAGAATTCACCAGAGAAATCATTAGTCTCTAGGCTTTTCTTTGTTGAGAGATGTTTGTAATGACCTTAATTGTTATTGGTTTGCTTAAATCTTCTATTTCTTTATGATTCAGATAACTTTGGCGGTACATACATGCAAGTGCACACACATACACACACACACACACAACTACATTCTGTATGCATGTATGTGCAAGTGCACTTGCATATATGGGAAAGCCAGAGGTCAACATAGGTATCTTCCTTTTTTTATTTTCCACCTTGCTTTTTGACCAGGGTCTCTCACTGAACCTGGAGCTCATGCACTAGCTAGACGAGCTGGCCAGCAAGCCTACAGAATCCACCTGTCTATGCTTCGCCAGCACTTAGAGTTATAGATGAGAGTTACCGCTACACGGCTTATACATGGATGTTAAGGATCTGAACTCTGATTCTTACATTTTCTCAGCAAGCACTTAACTAGACATCTCGCTAGTCCAAAGTTGTTTTTTTTTAATATTGAAGAGGAAGAAGACAGTCGATGCTCATTTCTAAATTTGCACATGCCTTATATTAGTGCTTCCCCCAAATAAACTCAGAAATGGGGATTTACAGGAAGTATTCCCACCTGAGGGAAGAAGCCAGGGAGCCCCACTGTACAAAGCATAGAACTGAATGGCTTCCTCTTGAGAAAGTTGCTGCACAGAGAACTCTGACCCCAGGAAAGCCCTTGATCCACACAGTCACGGCATCAGCTGTCCCAGGAGTGGGCACGATGGGGGAACAACGTGGACAAGACCAAACTCAGTTGAGAGCCATCCGTGGGCAACTAGGACTGTGTGGAGAGGTGAGTGCTTCGGACTAACGGGAGTAGATGGGGCCTCCACAAAGTGTCCACCGTACATAGTCCCTCTAGAAGACAGGGAGGCCAAAGAAACTGGCCAAGTCAGCAAAAGGGACCTAGCCAAAGGGCAGTGATGCCCATTAGGCTGCTGGAAATTGAACCTCGACGCTTTTATACTCTGTAACAACTTCTGCAAATGTTTTTAATCTTCACATTCAAATTAATATGGTTTTGGCTGCCTGGTATGGATCAATAGTGTACTAAATATGGATTTACACACAAATAGCTCCACAAAGCCTATGTGGTCAATAATATGTTATTAAAGCTCCCTAAATACATATCTACAAACTAAACCAAGGAGTCAGCCTTTTAAGGGTCCCCTTGTACCTCCTGGAGCACTATATACAGGACAAGGAAGAGGAACTGGGACTTACGGTGACCAACTGATCAGTTTTTGTTTTGATTGGTTGGGTTTGGGGTTTTACGTTTTGGGTTTTTGTGGGGGTGGGGATTCTGTTTTGTTTTGTCTTGTTTTGCAGATCAAGAAATCTGTAAAAAGAAGGGCATCAAGTCATAGTTTTGTCCTCTAAATATTAATAAAACTGGCCCACGGATAGCGTGTACTCTTGACCCTATAGTTGTATCCTTGACACACCTAAGGCTTTGAGGAACAAGTGGGCTTTTCTTGATGTGATAAAACACCAAGGCCAAGGAAACTTAGAATAGGACTTATTCAGACTTACTGTTCCAGAGGGTTAGAATCTATGATGGCAAAGCCAAGGCATGGTGACAGGAGCAGGAAGCTGAGAGCTCACATCTTAAACTGCAAAGCAAAGCAGAGAAAGCATACTTGAAATGGCATGAGTCTTTAAACTCTTAAACCTTGCCTCCAGGAACATACTTCCCCCAACAAGACCATACCTCCTAAACCTCTCAAGCAGATATAGCAACAGAGGGCAAGTACTCAAATGCCCAAGACTATGGGGTACATTTCACTGACTCCGCCACCCTTATATAAAACAGATAAAGATCCCAGACTGTAGCGCCAGCTCCCAACTCCCTTCTCAGGGCAGCCTACCATGTACAGTCAGAAGAGAACGCCTGAATTTCCTGATGCCCTTACTTGCTCTGTAAATTAGAGCCAATTGGTTTGCTTCTTCATATTTCAATGTTCTCTGCTGCAAAAACAGAAATGATAGATGCACCTACCTGGTGGAGCAGTGAAGAGTGAGAAACGGAGTTCTCTGAAAGCATTCAGTCTACTCTCTGTCTAACGCATTCAATAAAGGTGGCCCATCAGTGCTACACTGGGGACCAGGGCGACTGACAGAGGAAAGAGTTCACTTGGGCATACGGTGACAGAAAGTTAGAGTCGGTGATGGTCCTGAAAAGGCTTGATGATTTGGGCGGGAGGCTGAACGCTCACTTCTTGAGCTGCCCGCACCAAGAACAAAGGAACACCAGGCTGTACCTTAAGCAGTGGTTGATGGTTGGTCTCAAATTCTGTGCGTGACCAAAATACATACGCTGGAACCTAATCCTTGTGAGGATGATATTGAAAAGTGGGTGCTTTGAGAGATAAGTGGGTTATAAGATGGAACCCCTATGAACAGTATTAGTACCTTAGCAGCTCACTTGCCTTGTTTAACTTACATGGCACACTTCACCCTTCACCTGAATCTTGGGATTTTCTCAGTGCTCTTGAATTGACCTCTGTTGTATCTGCCACCCACAGGACAATATCCCCCTTAGAAAAAAAGTGTAGTTACTTTCTGCCCCCGAGTCTGTTCTCTCACCTGTACAGTGTGAATGTTAGGCTACAGACATCTACAGCCTACCACCTAAAACAGTGGCTTGTCACCCGAACCACCCAAGCCTTAGCTGTCCAAGAGACACACCAGCCAGGAGCTGACCACTGCTGCCACTCCTGACCCCATGTAAGTTGTGGTGACCCAGAAGTCTCCTAGAGGTTCCCTGCATGCCTCCATGCCTAACCCAGAAGCACTGGCCCCACATGTTCTCAGAAAGAGCAGCACAGGGCTGGACTGGGAGGCATATTCCTGGACCAGTCTATGCACTGGAACAGGCAGCTCCAGAACCCTCACGCCTGCTTCCCCGTCTTTGAAAACCTGCATTGAAAGAGGGAGGACGAACTCATGAGACTATCATACCATATCAACTAGGAAGCTCTTGGCAGCATGCAAACACAATTTTTTGTGTGTGTGATGGTGGCATCAAATTGATTCATATTTTTGTGCCTTATTACAATATTTTTTTCAGTAATAATCCAAAAGGCTATTGGAAGGCAAAATGAGCTGAAGAACATGGAAGAAAAACTCCAAGTTCCCAAAGACGCACAGTACTACTTAAACGCCAGTGGTGCCCATTTAGAGTAGGGGGTGCCTATACAAAGGCCAAACTATTTCTCGGCATCTCACTCAGATCCTCAGAAACAGCTGCTCCCTCCCCAGACTGTCAACCACCCTTCTGTGATTAATCCATCCTCTCAGGCAAGGGTGGCCAGGCCAACGGTGCCCCACCCCCTGCCACGGGGGCCATCTTGAAGCCAAGTTTCTCTGGGTGAACTCCAGAGTGGAGTGCATTGAGGGGGTTAATTACACCAGCCCCGGTGCTACCTCCAACTCAGCACAATGACAATTTGGCAACTGTGTTACTGGTACAAGAACAATATGCCAAGCAGCTGGTGGCAGAGAAGTCTGATTTATTAACAGAAATCCTGGGATGGCAGCCAATGTGCCCCTCTTTCCAGAGGCGCAGCAGGGCCCAGCAGTCAACTGATGCACACCCTCCATCAGGGCCCAGCTCCCATGCAGACAACTGAAACGCCACAATTAGAACTCCACGGCCTCATTCTTTGTGTGGTTAAGTCATGTCTGGAAGACACGCAGATTGTATCCTGCTGGAAGGATAACAGGTTAATTCGGGGCAAGGGCAAATCGTATTTACCTAGGTAGGGGTCTTCCTGTACCTAGCAGGCTGAGGCAGGTGTAGGGATGGAGCCCAGCACCACGATGTTTGGGTGGCATTTCAAAGCCTTGGGATGGATACGAGGAGTACACAGAGTAACTGGAAAGCTCATTGGAATGAGAGGAGGGGCCCTGATAATTGAGGGCGGTGGTGTGCTAACACAAAAAGCACTAGCATTGTGATTTTTAGACATGCCACTGTCTTGTCACCAAGCACATATTCACTGGCATCTCTCATATACCAGCTAGCCAAAACCCCGGGACCTCCCATAGCTAACTGTCCTGTGGGCAACCAGTAGATGAGAGGCCAGATTGAGGAAGCCATCATCCATCCTGCATCCTTCCACTGACTTCACCACCGACAGGAAGAGTAGGAGCTACCTCTCCACCTCTATGAGACGAACACTGAGATCCATGGAGGGTGAGCTATCCATGGGGGACTTGTGGACCCAGATTAACTCTCTTTAATTCCTCTCTCCGGGAAGACAGCCCTGGGTAATAAGAGGTGGGGGACAGATTTTCAATTAACCTCTCTACTAGCGATCCATTTAACTCTGTAAACTTCTCTAGCCTATGGGTTGTGAGCATTAGCCTCTCTCTCAGAGATGCTGTATCACATAAGACGGTATGTGAGAGGCCTTTACAGACTCTTAGGTTCAGGGTGTGAGAAGGAATCATTGTTATTGTGTACTCGGGAGAAAGGGAATGAAGCCACCCTGGTGGGCAGAATAAACACCTTTGAACTGAGCTTCAAGTGTGGGCAGAATAAACACCTTTGAACTGAGCTTCAAGTGCCGGCGATGAAACTTCAGAATAACCTGAGTCTCTGTGAACCTTGAGGGAGGGACAAAAGGGCCATGCTTGCCTCTGAGCTCATCATTAATGCCTAAAGTATATAGTCTTCAGCAGTAGTGTGCCCATGAGTGACAGCTGTACCACCCACTGTGAGTTTCCACAAGGAATCTATGTTCACGCTCAGCCCCTACCACAGACATGTGAATTGAACTGAGTCACATCATGTCACTCCCAAGTGTCTGTTTTGTTTATACAAGACAATGCCTGCCCAACTCACTCATGAGTTATTAAGGTGTTAAATCTGTTCAAGTATTCAAATCCACTGTGACATAAGAATTACACAGTCAGTCATCGTCCCTGGCTTTTGACACAGATTTCCAAAAACCCATGTAATTTTCTAAGTGGTTGGGGTGATAGAAACATTAAACAGAGCCCTTTTTGTTCTACTGATGTGGCTTTTGGCAGGCTACCAAAGAACCTCAGAACAGAGGCTGCTCTCTCTCTCTCTCTCTCTCTCTCTCTCTCTCTCTCTCTCTCTCTCTCTCTCACACACACACACACACACACACACACACACACCAGAATTAGAAGTTTGAAGTTTTTAACTCCAGCTCCATCCTCTAGAAGAAGACAGGGGAAGAAGAGACCAGAGATTAAATTACTAATCCACAATGCCTGTTAAATTCCATCAGAATGCCTGAACTACAGGTTTCTGAGCTTCCAAGTAACAAACACATCCCTGTGCTGGTGGCACAGCCTGACTCCATGGGGACAGAAGCTCCTGTCCAAAAGACCCTTATAGACTTCACCTATGGCTCCCTCTCCAGCTGCTCATTTGTATCATTTATCATATGCTTCCCGATTAGCAGGTGTATGTAAGTAAAGTGCCCTGGTTCTGCCATCTTATCAGATTAACCTAAGAGATCCCTGACTTCCCAACAGTACTCTGAGCAACTGGTCTCTTGTGATACTAAGACCTTTGCCTTTGGGGGTCTGCCCAAACGCCCAGCAGTTAGTGTCAGAACTGAATTACAGTGTGAAACAATCAGTTGGTACCTGAAAGGTCCTAGAGAGGTTCCTGGTAAGGAGACCCTTAACATTTGGTATCTGAAGTAATTTGTGTAGAAACATTCATGTATTATTTTATCCCCTGAGTGTGTCCTTGGTGTCCAAACACACACTCCCTCCTAATTCGCTTGAGTGCTATGAGCTGTGTCCTGCTCAGAAGTCAGCATAAAGAGCCAGCCAGCACACAGTAGAATTCCAGACTGCTGGAATCAAAACTGCAAACCTGAAGCAATACTTTCAAGGCCAACGTTTTCCTCCCCTCCATTTCTCCCTGGGCTGTTCAGATCTGCACTCCCATTCGGCTTCTGTCCCGTGGAACCCAGGTTGCTGTGGTCCTACCCAAGCCAGAACCAGAGCAAATAAACTTTGAGCCCAGAGCATTTGTTCATTTTTAATGCAGGTGATTAAATAAGTGATTCTTTTTAAAAGGAACTCCAATGCCTTTGGTTAAACACATTAATATAAATGATTTAAGGAAGCTGATTTCCTAATGAGTTGAGAATTTTATATTGATTCAGTAATTACAAAGCATATTGCAAAATCAATGAAATACTCCTGAAATTCGCATTGATTGGCTGGCTTCAAAAGCATCACGCTGACAGAGACAGTGTATTCGCTAGTGTGAATGGGTGCCCATGTTAACACATTCCGTGACGAATGGTGGCCCTCGGGTGGACCTCGGGCCCCTTAGAAGGGACCTGCTCTGTGCCCTGCTTCTGCTCTTTTTTCTCACTTGGTTCCGGCTTTCAAAGCTGCTGGTTAATGAAACATTAGATTATTACTCCCTTGTGCATTCAAGTTTTCAGGTCTTTATACAATAATTAATTAGGATTATGTGACAAGGAGAGAATTTCCACCAGGAAAAGAAAAACTAATGGTACTGCTTTAACAAATGATGCTTAAACTCCTATTGACTCAACTTAATTTATTTAATCTTTCTACCTAGACCACCCTGAAGGTAATTATTCACGTTAAATACTTTTAAACTAGTATCTTTTAAGTCTGGGATTTCTCACGTAGCCACTTAGTGTCTAATAAAGTAGGCTTCTTGGGAATGAGTCTTTCAAATTATATTAGAAATGAATAGGTCCTCGGAACACATGCCTCGGTGCTTCTTCCGAGTGTGATGGATGGACCGCCAAGCTCAGCATCACCTAGGATCTTATGAGAAACCCAAATCCTCTGGGTCTAAATCAGACCTGAGCCCGACCCAGGCACTAGGGAGTCTGCTCCCGGCTCAAGTTCAAGAGCATGGGCATCAACCTTCCAGTTTCCCTGTGGGTTTTTTTGTACTACAACTGTGTTGTGTGTTGCAGGGCTCCAGAGAATACACGGTGCTTGTTCTCAAGGAGCTTGCACTCAGGAGTAGTGTTGCAGGCTTTCTTGGACCACCAGCCCCCAAATCATGACACAGAGACTTATTATTGATTATGAGCGCTTGGCCTTATCTTAGGCTTGTCTTATGCCTTATCTTATACTAGCTCTTTTAACTTAATTTGACCCATTTCTCTTCATCTAAATTTTGCCTCCGAGCGTTTTACCTTTCTTTCATTTTGTATGTTCTACTTTCCTGCTTCTTCCATGTCTACCTGGCTGGCAGCTACCTGGCTGACTGGCCGTAGGCATCTCCCTCTCTCTCTCCCTTCTCTTCTGGAGCCTAGATTCTCCCTCCTACTTATTCTCTGTGTCCATCAGCTCTACCTATCCCTCCACTGCCTAACATCTTTACATAGTTAAACAAATGCAATATAAACAAATACAGCCCACCTTTGCTAAAGCAGTATTCCGCAACATAAACAAATGGAACACACCTTTACATCGTCAAAGTAATATTTCACAACAGTGCAGGGTAGAAAGGTTTTATTTCTATTACCAGCTGGATTTGAAATTGTCACAATACTTAGTGCTCCTGGACTTGGTTCTTCACCCATAAGAAGACAAAGTTGACTTAGATGGTTATTCAAAACCTCTTCTGTCTCTGGTTATCACTCTACGGGCAGCCTTGAAAGGAGTGGATCTGTTTACAGAACTTCCTCATCAGCTGGAGTGACTTGAAACACAGGAACTGGCCTCTCCTGTTTCCCAGGCAACTCACCTCTGGAATGCTGTAGGGATTCACAGGAGGAAGGACAAAGCCAATGCGGGATGGAGAAGGGGACGATGGAGGGAAGAAAGGGAATGTGTCATTATGGAGTCTGATGAATGCAGAGAGCTAGAAAAGCTGGAGATGAAGTTTAAAGTCTGCGAGTCTGGGGGTCAGAGTGAAAGCTGGAGGGTTTCCTACGAGCAGCAGTGTCTCAGCTCAACAAGTCCAGCAGGGACACACTTCTTCCTTCAGCCTTTGCTCTCTGGTGGTGTCCTTGATGGGTTGGCTGAGGCCGAGCATCCAGTGTCAATCAGCTTCATCCAGGCCATCAACTCAAACATTAGTCCCAGCCAGAAACCCCTTCACTGTTGCACCCCCAAATCCTGGTCATCCAGTTGTCTAGACATCCCAGAGGTTCTAGACATTGACACACACTAATAATAATAATTATTATTATTATTATTATTAACCCAGTTGCTTCTGACAGTCCTAGCAGAGTCTGTCCTCTGGATTTAAGACACCAGATCTGACTTGAAGATGGAATGCCACAAAGAGGTGACAAGAAATCCTTCATATCCCATAGGATTCTGAAGTGTGCCACCTGGTCAGAAGTGTTGTTCCTGCTTGGTCCTGCTTTGGGCTCTCTAAGTCTGTGCCTGAGCACGAAGTACTAGGTGAGGAAGTTTTTTCCTGGGTCTAGTAGGGAGGGAAATGAATGTCCACCTCTTGGGTGGTGAGGAACGCCATTCATCTGGAAGTAGCAAAAGACTCCTGGACCAAAGAAGGCAGGTCCCATGAGCTAAAGGGACCGGGTGAGAGGAGGGGATAGAATGATAAAACCTCAGAGCTCTATGGCTATGCCCAAGACTGCCCCAGCCTGGCTGCTCACCTGGTCATCCAACCTCCCCACACCTCTCAATACAAACTGTGTTAGAAGAGGAAACGCCTTCCAGGGGGAAATGTTCACAGTCTGACCTAGAGGGTAATCTTCGAAGAGGTCTCTCTGACATGGCTTTTGTTAAGATGACACACCACTGAGGACGTGGGACTTTTTAACCAGTGGAGACATCGTTATTTGGGAATTGTATTCTTTAAATGAAAAACTCACTCACCGCACAATGTTATGGCACACACATTGAATTCTCTCAGTGATTATGGCATATTAGTTAGAAGGGTCCTCAGAGTTATTCAGTGACTTTTTATCATGATAAGGACATAGTGAAACTTAGCAGTTAATTGTATTCTCTTAATAGTATCACAAATGATGTTTTTATTATTATTATTAGGCCGAGAACCAAAGCTTGGCCCAAGTCTTGGCTCCTGAGGTGAGTTCCCTGGCCATCCCTGAGTGAGAGGACTCCATAAAGCAGGAGTGTACCTGAGAGACTTCCTCCCAAAAAATACATTTTAACAGAGGAATTTTTCACCAAATCTTGGAGTAGAGACGGGCATTTCAAAACATGTGTTCTCATCCCTGCCTCCTCCACCTCTGCCTCAGATGCACTAACAGTGTCTGTGCTCTGACAAGATGCTGTCTTCTGAGTTCCAGATGCGGTCAGCCCCAGGGAAGTCCCCATGACTCTGTCGTCTCAGGCCCTCCGTCCCCCTCACATCCTTTGGGAATCAGCTGCATCCGTGTTTGATGCAAAGGGCTTCCATGTAAAGGATGGGCTCCTGGTCCCTCCTCAAGGGGATGTACATATCAGCAGAGCGCATGAGCCTGGCATCTAAGGCAACTAGTTCAAAAGAAGTTATCAGTAGAGAAGGGGTACCCCAGTGCCTCTTGGTCATAGGGTATAGCTGATCTGAACTCAGCTGGGCCACTTGTCCCCTTTGGACAAGGGTTCCCTTTTAAATGTCCCAATCAATACTCATTAGGCATCACCAGCTCCTTGTCTCTTCCTAACTGATTTATCCACCATGCTATAAAACCCATTAAAAATTAATCCTCTAATAGATGAGGCTTCAAACTGGCTGCTCCAAGGTTCTGGACACAGGGCAGATGCCCATTGCCTCTAAGAGGTAAGACCAAGAGAGAAGCCAGGGTTAGGCAGAAGAAAAAACCATGCCCAGACCCACATTCCAGAAGACTCTAGGGCCAGCCCTGGTAGCAGTCACCTGCCCCTAGGAGAGGCTGTGTGACATCATCTTAATGGATAGGGAAGGCTGTGGATGTGGCTCCCTGGCAGTGCTTGCCTGTTGTGCACAGGCCCTGGGCTTAGACACCATATGGAAAGGGGCTCATCTTCCTAACAAGGGGAAGGAAAATAAGACCTTGCTTGAGCAGTTCTCTGCCTCCAATTGAGCCCAGCTGGAGTGGCGGTGGTGGTGGCTGATACTCCTTACCCTACCACGTGGCTGGCGTTGCCTGATCCATTGGACACTGTTTTCTCTTGAGCATCATTCTCTTCCCAGCCTCTGGGTGCAGACATCTTCCAAGGCCACTTCCCTCTGCTTCTATCATCCGAGTCCGCTTCCCTCAGCTTCCTTTCCTCCTAAGCAATCTCATCACTCTAGCTACCAGTTTTTATAAATTCATTCACTCAGCAAGTAAAGCCGGTGTCAACAGTGCTGTGCACCAAACGCTGTGGTCAGAGACGCTTGACCCTCCCCTGCTTCTGGCAGTCTCCAGTTCTGTAGTGCAGGAAGGGGAGATTTAAATATGTGATCCCGGGTAAGCGTGGCGGGGTGGGAACCTGAGATCGTGGGTCAGAGTGAGGAGAGGCATGGAAGGAGAGCAGACAGTAATTACATCACAGACTGAAATCCAACCAGCCACACCTCTCCACCCTAAGAGAAGGAAGAAGGGAGTTTTTGAAGCCTTGAGTGGATGGCCATCAAATGACCTCTTTCAGGGGCATAAGACTGGGTGAACCAACCAATAGTCCATAGTGGTAGTCCTGGTACACACTCCACCATGAGGTCATGGTGGGGGTTCTTCATCACCAACGTAAGTTTTATGATCACCGGTTCTGTGGGGTCTGTACCATGGCATTGCTTATCCAATTATTTCAGAGCCTGGTATCAGGCAGGTCCACACACACCACAACCAGTATCCTTAAAAGAAGATAGCAGGGTTGGGGAGATAGATCTGTGGTTAAGAATATTTGCTGCGCAAGCATAACGACCTGAGTTCGAAACTCAGCACCCACATAAAAGCCAGGCATGGTGGCACACACCTATAGCCTCAGCACTAGAGGAAGTGGGGCACACCGGAGGATCCCTGTGGCTTGCTGACTATCAGCCTAGCTGAAACACTGAAAGCTCCAGGCTCCATGAGAAACCTGTGTCAAGGGAATAAGTAAGAGAGCAATAGAGAAGGCCACCCTACTTCCTCAAGCCTTGGCTCATGTGCCATGAGTGCACATATGAGCACACACATACACACAGACACACACAGAGACACACACACACATATATACCACAAACGCATAGCCCATGCTTACACACATATCAGACACGGCTTTTCACTTACTCTCTGGCTCAGAAGCTGGTGTGAGAAAAACCCTTCCTTCCCTTTGTTCCAGCTTCCCACTCTTACTAAAGATGGGTACTCAGAGTTCATGGGTTCCTGGGACCAAGGGTCCTCAAGACCTGTGACAGAGGGGCTGGCTCCCTGGACACCTCCCTCTCCTCCCTTGTTCAGCCTTAGACTCCAGCTACCACCCCTCCACCTCCCCTGCTGCTTTCCCGGTCCAACGCTGCAGGCATACAGTGGCTTGACTGGTTGGTGGACATTCCCATCACCCCACCTATGCTGCATGCATTTCTTGGCGACGTGAGAAAATGCATCAACCATCTCTTTCCAGATGAGAGTTCCCATCTTTTCCATAGTGGTCAGCTTTCCTGCTAAGACCATGAGAGGCTCTGGCTTTTCTTCCCAGGCAGCAAGGCACCTGGCTCACACCACGCTACTGTGGCCAGTTGTTCCTGCCAAAGGCACTCGTCCAGCTTCTGCTGCAATGTACTGACCACAGACTAGGGCAAGCCACCCACAAAAGACATGCTGACCATTTGCACCATTTTACATAAGGACTCCAAGGCCAAGGCTCCCCGGCTCTAAGAAAAAAATACGGAAGAATTTGAGCCTTCAGGGCCTTTTCCATCCAGTCTCAGTATTCCTATATGGTTCTCAGCCTCTCCTATCTTCTCGTTTATTTACTCAACAAGACGTTTTAAGGACCTACTGTGTGCTGGGTGTTAGAAATGGCAGATAAACATGGCGGCTCTGCCTCCTGCCCTTGTGGAGTTTATAGGAAGAAAGGAAATAGTCTTGCCTGCATTTTGCTGATCAGTGTTCAGGAGTGAAGAGTGGTTTATGGAAGTGTTGTCCCAGAATTTCTGGTCCCCTCTGCAAAGGAGACTTGAGCAAAAGGGTCATTCCAGGACTTAATCTCTGTAAGTAATCCCCAGTGTTCAGTTCTGTCTGCATCTGTCTCTCCTTTCCCCAGCCTGCTCTGCCAGCCCCTCCCTCCTCTGACCACCACAGCCTTGAGCTATGCTCCTGCCATCCCTGCCCCTCCTGCACCCTCGGCCTTCACCCACCCCTAGCTCGAAGGAAGAACAGCAAGACTAATTTCATTTCTTTTCCTTTGGTGAGTCGATCTGCGACAACCCTTTTCATGCATTTAATTCATTCTCAATTTCTCATAATCATGGGGAAGGTATCCCCTAAGGTTAGGCGAGAGCTTGTCAGAAACGGAAAAAAAAAGACAGTGTAAATTCACAGAGGTAATCATAGTCTATCTCCACTCCCACTGCCCGTGGAACTATTAACTAATATCGCTCTCTAATCTTTTTTGTACTTATTTATTTTGTAGCGAGAAACTAGCGTTATAAACACCCCTACTGTCAAAACTTGTCATCCCTATTACCTCTAGGCGGGCTTCATCTCTGTTATTCTAATTTCAGAGTTTCTCAAAATTCACAGCCGCTGGAAATTGAGTACAAAATCCATTATCATTTGTATATTTTAATTATGCAAATGAGGCAGCTCAGCTGCGATGTCCGGGACCTGCAGGGATGCCTGACTTGATTCTGGGTGATTACAATTTATCCAGTCGAGTCACTTTAATTGTAACAAGCTAATTACATTGTTTCATTTGGCTTTAACAAAAGAAAAGGAGACAGGAAGCTAGATGTGGCTCCAGGCCCCCAGAACAGACCACTGCCTGTCTCTTCCCAGGCTGAGGTAGGTGGCCGGGAGAGTGGGCACAAGCTTTCACTGCTCAAGAGAACACTAACAGGGAGCTCTGGAGGAAGGGCAGCCAGCTTCCAGGTAATCGGAGGCATGAGCAGTCTCTGATAGCAAGCGAACTTCCATTTCAGCTGGGAGCTTGCCCAGCCGTAAGAATATCTTGCAGAAGGGCCCCTTCCATCCAAGCTTACCTGAACCCCAGTCTCATCTGTGGGAACCCAGCTACCTTCCCCTGCTGTGAATCTGAGTGTAAAGGTAACGGCTCTGACTGTGTCTGCTCAATCCTCATAGCACTAAAGGCCACTGAGACTCCAATGGATGTGTTTTCCACAGTCAGATAGAAGATGCGGACATGGGCGAGAGAGACGAGGACAGAGATGAGAGCAGATCTGAGTCTCTTTGGCCGAGGGAGGAGGAAGCTTCCGGGGCCCATTCTGGAGGGTTACATTTTTATATCTGTGATCGATGAGAAACATTTACACATTGAACCAGTTGTTGCCTCTCACAGTCATTACTGCCTGCCAGCGAGAGAGAAGGTGCTTAAGCTTACAAGTGTGCTCGATATTTCAGCAGCGTGACGGTCCCAGGAAGCACCGGGCTCACTTCCCTTAACAAAGGACCATTCCTCCAAACAGAGTACAGCAGGAGCATTAAAGTTCCTACGAGGGAATGACTCAGGGCTGGCTACAGTCTGGGCTGCTGCCAAGTTCATTCTTCCTCTCCCGGCACCAGAACCCACTCTCCCCGAGTCTGGACCTCAGTCACCTGCTGAAAGATAAGCTCCACACCAAAATGTAGAAACTGGATCCACGGCCAGTGATGTCAGCTAGTCCATTAACCAGCAACCATTCATTGAGATGGTATTATAACCATGGTTTCTGCTTTCGAGATAGAAGTTAGCTTCATAGATTTTTCAAAGGGGCAAAGTAAGTAGGCTCAGAAGAGGCTGAGGAGAAAGAAGGATGGGCAGAATCTGTGAGTACCATGGTCTAACTCATTTCTGAAGGAGTTTGATTCCAAGTGAGGCAGACACCGAACCAGATCAAGGCTGATTGAATTTTGTCATGATGGGTGTAACAGTTCAGGGCTCCCCTAATGTCTGGAAAGAACAGCAGAGGTGAGAACTAAGTCAGCTAAGCCAGGGATCAAAGGCAGAGGGAAGGGGTTTGCTGCCAGCTTCTGGGAGCTAAGCCAGTAAGGTAAATCAAGTCCCATCAAGTCCGCTGTATGACGACTGTGTGTGCACCTGCAGTGCACGTGTAGATATCAGTAAGAGGAAAGAGATGGGAAGTGGGTAGGGAGTCACTGAGCAAGGGACCAGCCATCAGCAGGATGAAGGCTCCTGTGTTAGTAGAGTGGAGAGATGCTGGGTGCACATCGAGAAGGGCTTAGACAGCACGTTACTCTCCTCAGGTCAGCCTGAGATCTGAGGAGGAAGGAACAGAACAGGCAAAGATGTAGAAAGAAAAGCTGCATGAGGCAAAGTCAGATACTGGAGAGGGGGAAATAGAGAGAGGAATGTTGGAGAAACCGAAGCCAGCCACCGTGCCTGCCTCTGGAGTGCTGTGAACACAGCCACCTGCTCTAGGTTGGAAATATCTCCTTCTTCTTTGTTTGCCTATTTGTTTTGGAAAGAGGGTCTCTGTATAATCCTGGCTGTCCTGGAATTCATTATGTAGCCCGGGCTGGCCTTGAACATGCAGCGGTCCTTCAGCCTCTGTCTCTCCGGAGCTCTGGTTAACAGTCCTACAGCACCACATCCAGGAGCGATTCCTCTCTGTTGCTCAACAGACAAAAAAGAGTGTGGGGTTGCAGGAGTAGAAGACACTCCCACAAATACATAAGGGCAGCAAGAAGGGGGGAAAGAGAGGGGAGAGGACGGGAGGGGAAGGAAAAGGAGGCGAGGAAGAGAGCAGCACATGGTTGAGTTAACACGAAGATCTCCCACTCCCACTGCTACCTGGATAGTTGAGACACGTCATTTAAAGGATCAAAGCCCGGCCTGCTCAAGGAGGTGGGTTGGGGGTTGGTATCAGAGGTTCCTCTGTGCTGCCCCTCCCAGTTGGAGGTCTTCAATGACCTGTGTGCTCATACCTCTCTAGGTGGTGCCAACCTCTACTTAGATATTTAGTGTTGTGTTGAGTGTGTGTTTGATACAGAAAGAAAAATAAATAAATCAAGGCTACTGCCGCCGCCTGGATTCCCCAGCTCTAAGTAAATGAGAGCCAGATGCCCAGTTCCTCGTCGCTCTATCAGATGACTCCATGGAGTAATTAGAATACTTTATGGCATTAGCTCGCTGATTCTCACCGTGCCCTGGGAGGGAAGCACTAAGATCATTACCCTCCTCAGGCCCAGGGAGGGCCATAACATTCTCTCCATGTGCACATTCTGACAACACCTGTCCCCAAACATACTGGAAGAGGAGAGCCAAGCCCAGCCACATACTCGAGGAAGAAAAAAGAGCTGGAGCCAGAGTTCTGGGAAAGGGACTTTAGTGATGGAGCAAGGGTCCAATGAGATGCAGAGATGCCTCAAGGGGGAAGGGACTGAGTTAGGCATTAAGGGATGTAGAAAATCAAGGACATATTGCTCAAGGAGGTGGGTTGAACATATTGAAACTACCTAGGCATGGAAGAGGCAGACAGGGAGGGGACCATGCAGACTAACTGAGGCCAACCTGGGCTCCTGGCATAGAGTGGAGATAGAAAGACATCATAAAGGGGAGATAGGGATAGGCTAGACCCAGGGGCTCTGCGTGGGAACTTCAAGAAAGCATCTTCTAACCCTCTATTGCTCATCAAAGTCTTCCTCATTTGGGAACAAATCTTAAGCTCTCTTCATCCCTAAATGATGACTTTAGAGCTCACATTAATCTGCTATTGATCAGTGGCCGAATTCTGGAGAGGGAAGTAAATGACCCAAGGGTTCATAGTGAGGAGTCTCTGGGACTGGATTCCAGATGCCTGACTCTCACTGCTGAGGTACGTTCATCTCTCCTCTTCTAGTTCTTCCTCATACTTGACAGGAGCCTTATTAATGTATCAGCAGGCCCTTGTTTTTATGCTCACATTCCACTCACTAATTCTCTGGTCCAAGTAAGTCAAGAAGCTATTAGGTGCCAGAACCATACTGTGGGCATCCTATGGAGCCTAACACAGGACTACAGGTTGGGACCATCCAGCTTCACAAGATTATGTGCAATGCCCTATGGCATGGCCACAAGATATGGAAATTTTGGTACAAGACACAGCAAACCTCCAGGGGCTGTTCATGGAAGAGGCACTGGGAACTTGCCAGAAGACAAGGAAGAAGGAGGAGGGAGGGGAGAGGAATGAAGAGGAGGAGGGAGTAACAATTAGCATCTATTGCCATTACTGAAGGTTTCACCAACTGTTGCAGAATATTTGTTTAACTATGCAAAGATGTGTTCCATTTGTCTGTGTTGCCATTTTACGTTGCCTGTCTAAGTCACCTAATTGCTCTAATAAAAAAACTGAACAGCCAATAGCAAGGAAGGAGTTAAAAGCAGGACTTCTGAACAGGGAGAGTAAGTAGAAGAAGGAATTTAGGATCAGGGGAAGAAAAAAAAGAGACACCAGGGAGATGTCAGGGGCCAGACAGACAGATACAGAAGAAACAGGGAAGTAGGACATTCAGAATGAAAGAAAAGTTAAAAAACATGTTTAGAAACAAGTTAAGTTATAAGAGATAGTGGGACAAGCTGAAGCTAAGACTAAGCAATCATAATTAGTAATGAATCTCTGTGTAATTATTTGGGATCTGGTTAGTAGCCCAAATAAATTCCCAACTACCAATGGCACCCAATGTAAGGCCCAAACTCCACATAGGGTCTGAGAAAGCTGGAAAAATGGACATGGCTCCTTTAAGAGGTACTATTGTGCAGCAGAGCAGTTGAGCATCTGGCAGCTAAGTAGAAACAACAAGTTAAGTAAAAAGGCCACCACAGTGCAGGTACCAACTTCCTACAGTTGGGGCAGTTAAACACAGCTCTCAGCCAGACCTGCAGGCTTAAGGCTAGGCTCTCACAGACCCCCAAGGAGAGGGTGGAGCCAGCCACCAGAGCTACTTGGTGGAGGGCCTAGCTGCCACTTAACAGTTAAGGGTTTGGCTCATGTGTCAGAGACAGCTGACGGTACACAGTAAAACAAGTAAGAAAAACACATTTCACATAGCTTACAATGTGTGTAGATGCTTTAGGAAGAAAAGGAAATGAGTATAGACAATCATAGGAAAAATAAATAGCTTAAAAATAATAAAGTCTTTAAAGAAAAAGTAAAGTAATATAAAAAGAATAAGCCACATAAAGATGGGCAATAAATACACAGGGAATCTGGACCCTGCAAGGTGCTTTGTTGACTTTGAATTTTTTTAATGCTGATGCGCAAATAGAAGCTCTGAGAGACTTGGGATTATGAAAGGAATTGGTGAGTTAAACCAGCCTAGATACTTTAAGGATTTAACTTTAAAATAGAATTGAGAAAATGTATTGAGTTGGGGAAGAGGTTGTGGTTTTATTTACATAGAAAATGAAAGGCTGTGGATTCCTTCAAATTAATAGAGACTAGATTTGGTTGTGGAAGACCCCTGAAAATCTTAGCTACAGACATAAAGAAATAACCCTAGAAAAACTACAGGACAGGTGACGTATATGATGATCCCTTGATATAGAAACCACTCTGAGACTGGATGAGACAGGATAAATCTTGTTGGATACAGAGTCCTCGTGACTTACTATTACATGCCATCCTTTCATATGGCATGGATAGAGGTGTGGTTATACAGTCCAAACAAACAAAGTTAACAGATGTCTTTTACCTGCTCAAAAAAATAATCTTCGGCTGGCTGTGTACCATGCACAATCCACACCATGTTAATGCAGATATGCATGTTACCTTAAAAGTTCATGTGTTTTCCAATCAAGGGGACCAAGCACCAGGTGATCCAGTCTATCAGAGTGCCCTGTTGCAGTTTCTTCAGAGTTCTGTGCTCAGAACAACTTCAAGGCTGCTAGCTGAAACGGTCCAGCCTCCTAGACTGTTCTAGCCAGGACTTCAGATAACCCTGGCACTTTACCATTACACAGAGATGCTGTAGCTAGTTTTCTTAGAACTTGGCCATTGTCTCAGTTTTCCACTCCTGCACATCTGTGGACTCAGCTTGGAAGGAGAAACACCTGTGCTTGGCATTCCTTAGACTCTGAAACTCAGCGGCATGCTGCCGAATCCTGATAGGCTCAACCTCATGCAATCACCACAAAGGACAGCTGTCCCCACACAAGCCTGACTTGAATGGTTTACCTGGGAACTATGTGGGCTTTTGAATTAACATTGGCCATGAGCCAATGGTCAGGCCTTCTGCCCAGTTGCTCCCACTTCCTACAGAGACTCCCCCCCCCCATTAGAGCCAACCCTGGACCCACCATCCAAAGACTAATGCCAGATGATCCCAACTTCCCCTCCCCCAGCATTTCAAACTTAGGCAGCCACCCCCTCCTGGTCATTCACACCTGCCATGCAATAGATGGCAGTTCTAAATAATTAAGGAGAAAATCATTTTGTAATGTCCTGACCCCTACACATTGCACATCACTCACTCTGATACTCCTGCTCCTCCTGCCCCCTCCTCCTCTCTCTTGCTCCTACAGCTCAGTGTTCCCTCCTTGGCTGCCACTAAACACCCCATCAACCAACCTTCTGAATATTTCACAGCTGAATACTCTACACTTCTTTCATCATACAGTGGAATCATGCAAACAATCGGGACAAGGTGACTTTGATGCACCTACTTCAGCCAGGCAATTTCCAAATGCTCTGCTGTAGAAGGCCACCCCAAAGAGTAGCGGGCCTGGAAGGGAGACCCTATGACAGGTGGGGCAGCCCTTCCCTCCAGGGTCTTTACTCTCAGGAAGAATAAAGAGTTCCCTGCAGGAACCAAATAATCTTTCCGTCTCCAAATTTTGTGCAGTGTTTTAGGATGGATGTGTGCCCAGACCTGTGGAAGATGACAGTGAGGGGTGGGAGGAAATTGAGCCCCGGAATCCAGGGGGTTTTGACCCAAATGGGAGAAGAGGATTCTCTCTCAAAACTATTAGAGAAAATGGCAGAGGTCTAGAGCTGGCCTGTAAGAAGCACCCAAGAGATATTACCAGCTGCCTGTGGAGATCATCACAGGCAGGGAGGTTGAACCCCCACTCTTCCCTGTGTCCACTCAGTACCGTTTGCGATTTATCACCTCCCTGTTAGCTCAGGCTTTTACATGTCTGAGTGATAGAATAGACAAGTCCTAAGCATGTTACAGAATCCCATTTTTCTGTTACTTTTCATAGTTTTAACACTTTGATTAAAAACTCACAAGAGCGAAACTGGAATACGAGCTGTAGAGGTAAGTTCTGTCAAGGAAGGGTCTGTTGTCTGTTTGGGGTCTACAGGATCCAGAATATCGCCTGAGCAATGGAGATGCTCAATATAGTCACTCAATGCGAGATAAAGATGACGCTATTGTTGGGTTTAAGTTAAAAGCATAAAAGACTCTGGGGGGGAGGTACCATGACCAACCAAACTTTTAGAAGGGAGCCAGGAAAATATAAATAAATAGAAAAATGCGAGAAAGGACGGTCTAACCAAGATAGCATTGGATGGATGGATGGATGGATGGATGGATGGATGGATGGATGGATGGTGGGTGGGTAGATGGATGGTGGGTGGGTAGATGGATGGTGGGTGGGTGGGTAGATGGATAGTGGGTGGGTAGATGGGTGGTGGATGGATGGATGGATGGATGGATGGATGGATGGTGGGTGGGTAGATGGATGGTGGGTGGGTGGGTAGATGGGTGGTGGATGGATGGATGGATGGATGGATGGATGGATGGATGGATGGTGGATGGGTGCGTGGATATTGTGAACAAGATAGAAAAAAGTGGAAAGAAGAAACAAGACAATAGGTTTAGACAAGAAAGAGCATGAGATAAAGCAGGCAGGGAGTTTGGAGGCTTGAAAGACAGGCAACCTCTGCTTCAAGGTTGTCACCAGACATGCCATAGCTGAATGACCTATCTACAACCCCGCAGGCAGCAGTCAGGGCTGAGACCTGGCCCCCTCATTCCACCCACTGCCTCCACAACACTGCTCTGCCCCTGAGCCATCAACCCCAGCCCCAGCAGATGAGCCCCAGCCTCATCTCTTCTGAATCTGAGCAGGGATGGAGTCGGTGACCAGCACATTTCTAGGCTGTATTCCCTTGGAGTCCAATGTCATAAATTGTGCCCAGGAAACTGTATACTGTTCAAGGTGACAATTTCAAACTTATGCAGTGGTAGCTTGGTATTTGTATGTCTACATTATGGGATGGTTAATCCATCATCTCACACATATAAACTATTTTGTGATACAACCATTTTGTTGCGACGTATAAACATTACTGTTGGCAACTTAGAAATACGCGTGACACTATCATTATCATCGCCACCCAAGGGTTCTGGTTTCCTTCTTAGAAGAAACAGGAGGACCCGAAGCCACATGACCCAGCATCAGCATGTGGTAATCCAGGGTAGATACCGAGTTCACCCTGTGTACGTTTCTTCGTTTTTGAAAGGTTTCCCAGTTTGAGGACAAAAAGCTCACATAATAAGTGGTCTTGAAAAGTCATCAATAGTTGTGGTCACTCCCCAGGGGCATCTGCGTGAAGCATCGGATAACATAATGCAAATGGCTGTCTGTGGTCAGAATTACCTGAGAGTTTCCTAAGCGCCTGGAGGTAAGGGGAACGGAAGCCCACAAGGAAAGGCTGGCAATGCTAGAGACAGAATACCAGCTGTGTAATTGTTAAAATCAGTTTCTTACAGCACAGTTACAGGCATGCAACCAGTACTCGATAAATCTCTGCAGTGGGACTGATGTAGTTGTCTGATTCACACCGGTCCTGGCTTCAATCTCCATCACCAAGGAGAGATGCAGAGAGGCGGGGAGGGGAAGGAAGGAGGACAGAGAAATGGGAAGGAGGGAGGGAGGGAGAGGGGGTGCAGTCATGGCTCTGCTGTGGATCTAACTAACCATGACCTGACTGAGTCTGTGGTCACTTCCAGCATGTAGCCCAGGACCCTGCCCACAGACATCTCAGGTCTAGGCATTGCTGTGAACTAAACCCCTCCCAAACCCTTATAGAAACAGGAAGTTACCTTCCCAGTCCTTCACCTCCCCCTTCTTCTGGGGAAGTGGAAACTATAAAGCACAAGGCTCCTTGGGGCGCAGCCCAAGTGTGATTATGAACTCTACTCAGTAGTTTTTGAGTAAGACAACAGGAAAAACAAATTGCTTTTCCCCCAGTTTGAGCCCAAATAATGCCAGCCCCGAGATTTGAAGACTCTAGGCCCTGGTGAGAAGCTGGGATAATTATTCTGACAAGCTTCCAGAAGATTGCAGAGAAGTAATGACTCCGTAAACAATCTGCAGCATCCTTCCCTCCCGGGCCCTGCTGATTTTGGTGAGGTTCTTATTTCTGTTTTGCGGATCCCACCCTTGGCAGAATTGAAACCCTGGGCTTCAGGATTCATTTCGGCCTTTACAAACCCACCTGAATTCTCTAACCACATCTTTCTAGGCACCCAGCACAGTCCTCAGCCTCGGCCTCTCCCCATAATACAGGAATGAGGAGTGAGATAATAATAGTTAATTTTCATTCAATTCTGCATTTATCTAGCATGAAAACCCCTGTGCTCATCACTACTGCAAGAGTGATAAACATGAGTAAGAGCTAGTTCCTGTCCTTCACCAGCTAACAGACTTGGTGGCAGAGGTGCAAACTCCCCAGGACAGGGAAGTCAGGCAAAAGCCACGGGAGGAATATAAGGAGCGTGTAGGCAGAAGAGACATTATTCTGAGGAAATCTGAGGAGATACACAGTGGAAGATAGGCTGTTTACTTGGGCTCTGTGGGGTAAAGGGCTTTGAGGAGGACAGACAGGTTCCAAAGGGACCAAGGTCAGCCCAGCATGTGGTAGAGCTGGGGGCTGAATTCACATCACTCCAAAACCTATGGCCTCCCCATTGGTCCTCAGCTGCTTTGACCTTCTGCAATATGAGCATCTGGGAGACAGGCTCAGAGAGAGAGGAGAGGGGAAATGGGGAGAAGGAGAGAGGGGGGGAAGGAGGGAGAGAGGGAGGGAGGGAGGGAGAGAGGGAGGGAGGGAGACGGAGGGGGGATTCATAGACAGCTGCTGAGGTCTCTCAAGAATTCGAAGCTGTATGACCTTGACCAAGTTGACTTACCTGTGGGTCTTCCTCACAGAGAAAAACCCAGTCTGCAGCTGTGACTAGAAAAGCATGGTGAGGGCCAGTGAGGTGGCCCAGTAGGGGTGCTTGCTGCCAAGCCTGACCACCTCAGTTTTGTCCAGGAACCCACAGGGTCCAAGGTCCTCTGACCTCCACGTGACATGTCTGTGTCCTCCACGTAAATGCAAAGAGTGTCTTAAATAAATAAAACAAAATAAAGAAATAAAAATAAACATAAAAGGAGTTTTTAAAAGAGAATTATTTTTTTAAACCAGATATGGTGGGGTTAGAGAGATGAGTTCTGCTCTTGCAGAAGACCAGATCCCAGCACCCCTATGACAGCTCACAGCCATCTTGAAATCCAGTTCCAGGGGACCAGATGTCTTCTTCTGGCCTTTGCAGGCACCAGGCATTCATGTGGTAGTGGTACAAACACATACATGCAGGGAAAAACACTTATATGTACACATAAAATTAAATGTCTGTCAAGACGTACATGGATCCACAGAGGAAGAAGAAAAAGACAAGATCTCCTGAGTAATTGGGAGCGTGGGCATCACAGGAGAAGATAGAAGGGGCAGTGGAGTGGAGAAGGTAGGGGAGTGGAGAAAAATGTATAGCTCAATAAAAACAAAAAAAATGTCTTTCTGTCTTAGGGTTTCTAAAGCTGTGGAGAGAGGCATTTAATTGGGGTGACCGGCTTACCATTCAGAGATTCAGTCCATTATCATCATGGTGCTGGAGTAGTAGCTGAGAGTTGACTGAGACCCTGGGCGGTATCCTGAGCATAGGAAACCTCAAAGCCCGCCCCCACAGTGCCACACTTCCTCTAGCAAGGTCATACCCACTCCACCAAAGCCACACCTCCTAATAGTGCCACTATCTGAGATCATGGGGCCCCGATTACAAACTGAGACTTACTGGTTGGAGCTGGAGTGACACGTAGAGAGGGTAAAGGTCTTCATGCTACAACTAAGAAGCAGACATTTAGGGAACTGAGTGAGCTGGGCAGAGCACACGGCCACCCAGAGGCTGAACCGGATGCTAAACCCCAGCATGGCATCTCGCCCAAAGCCTGTGATGCCGCCATTTGCATCATCCTGTCTTCTGAAAAGGAGCTAGTCTAATGCTTCATTTAAGATGGCACATTTCCAGCAAGCTATCAGACACAGCAGCTAAGGTTCATGGTGGCAATAATCCCCCACATTGGCCCATGGTGAAGGGGGAGTGCTAGGTAGGCAGACATAAACACAGGCTTTATTACACCGCAGCACAAGGCGAGAGAGCTAATGGTGTCAGGAGAACATCCATCCCCACATTTCCTTACTTTTGCGCGTCTTAATTTGCAACTTAATGTGGCATTATCATAATTTTTTGCAGTATGTAATGATTAAAGTGAGGCATATCATATTTATTGATTTATTTGATTTATTTAAAATGTAACCACTGCCCCAGGGCAGGTGCATGTACAAAATACAAATGCAACAGTTAAATTGAATCCAGCAAATAAATTCCCTATTAAGAAAAGACATTTTAGAATTGTCGATATGATGATGAGAAATGCATTCCTGGCAACATCTGGAGAGAAAGGATCTTAAGAGGTCATCTAGTCCAACCCTCTGCCTCAGGCAGAGTTGCTCCTAATCTCCCAGGACTGAGAACCAACTGGTTTCTCTAACAATTCTGGAAAGGACCCTTCTTATTCCATTCTCTCACCTGCCGTCAACCCTGAGGCCACCATCCCTGGCCTGTATCTATGAAGCTTCTTTTTCCTCAGAATTCCTGCTCCCAGTAGTGCTCTACCTTAGTGTATAATCACCGCGTTCTTAAAGTCTGTTGCTCAGTTCATCTCAGTTTACCCCTTCCTCGTGCCTTGCATCCTAAAAGGCTCGTATGAGAGCATCGGCTTCTCACTATGCAGTCTCCATTTTCCAGGGAGAAGGCAGAAAATGCATACTCTGCTTCTCCTTTGGTGACTCACGACAGCTGCCTTCGCTCGATTCCTTGAGCAATCTTCTTCCATTTCTGAATCTCACATCAGTCTATCCACACAAGAGTGTCTGTGCTGTGACTGTTTCCCTCACCGTGACCTTGTCCCCAGAATTCAGCAAAATGCACAGTTCTTAGTATACTATCAGCTGTGCGTATGGAGGGGGAGAGAGGGCAGCAGGGAAAGAAAAAGAGAAGGAAGAATGGAGGAAGGGAAGGAGAGAGAGGGAAGAAGAGCAGGGAGTAAGGGAGTAGGGAAGACGGGAGACAAGGAGAACCAAATTCTTCAATCATGTCCTCCCACTCCTTCTCAAGAAAACTCCCAATTGGCTTTTCTCTCCTGCTGAGCATAAGAGGTCGGTGTGCTTCTTGTCGCTAGTAGTTATTGCCTTTTCTCGAAGTTCCTCCAGCCTGCTAGGAAATGTCTTATTCTCCAGGGCACGGTCTAGCCGGAGGCAGCATAGGTGCAGCCTCTAGGGATAGATCCTTCCTTCTGCTAGGATACCAGGACTGGGAGAGCATTTGATGAGCTGGGATCTGTAATGGGCAGCTGCATATCTCTGTCCACTGGCTTTCCCAAGGATGTCTGGCCTTGGCCATGCAGGCTTAGAAAAGTCGGTCCCTTTCCTTGAGTTATGGTAGGAATTATCTCAGGAAAGGCTGAGGGTGGAGTTTGGTAAGAAGGAGAGAACCTTCTAGGTGAAGAAGTCATAGGCAAAGAGAACATTGCTGCTAAGTGAAAGGATTTAGGAAGTTATGGGTGGGAAGGACTTGCTGGCTGGCTAGGAAAGTGAGATTGAGGCCCCAGGCCAAAATCTCCAAGGTGAAAGTCGACAAGAAGAAATAGAAAGTATTACGATTGAGCTTTGAAAAAAATAACATCCAAAGAGGACAGTTGCACAAGAAAAGCAGCTAAAATTAAAAAGATTCAGGGGTGGACAGGTTTTTCAGTTCATCGCAAACTCAGTATGAATTAATAAAGCAATATAATTGTCCCCCAAAAGCTAATTAAAATCTTTATGTGGTATTAACACAAATTCAACTTCTGTATTGAAAAAGGTGAAACTCCCAGTGTGTGGTCTGTGCATTGGAGAGGCCGTTTCCACGCTCCTTCTCTTCTTCTGGCCTTGCTGGTTTAGAAGACACACTGCATTCAGCACACATCTGGAGAGATGGAGAAGACACTGGGGGCTTCCTTCCCTAAGCAGTACTGGAATTAGAAATTCCTGGGGTTCCTAAAGGGTTCCTTCTTGCACCAGGTTTTCCCAAGCAATAAGCCAGAAATATATATATTGTGATATTATATATATATCACAAGACAGCTTTTCTCTCTCTGATCATTCAGCAGGCATGTCTTCAACACCCTGTATCTACTTCTTCCTGTGCCTGGAGTATAAAAGACAATAAAACACAACCCCTACACATACCTAGAGGTGCTATAAAGTTATTTGATTGCTTTGAAAACCCAACAAACCTGACAAGCACAACCTGTGACCCAGGCAAAGGCCAGGAAGAAAGCACACAAGTGTTAACTAAAAGGCATGGGCTAAAATATGCTATAGCAACGCCGCTTGTAATGGCTAAAACCAGAGACTGAGAATGCCCATGAGCCTCAGAGCGGACTGTCACACAGAAGAGAGAACGGGTGGCCTTTACAACTCACAGCCGTGGAAATGCACCTGACAAAAACTGAGCAAGAAATGCCACACACAGCAAAGTGCATGTTGCGTGACTCTACTGACATACGGCACAATCTATCTCCGTGCTTGGGAGATAGATTGCCGATTCCTTCGGGGTCTTCAAGGCTGCAAGGGGACATGCTGGGGGCACCTCGTGCCAATAATATTCTGCTTCTTGTCACATGGTGTGCCCAGTTAATGACCATGCAACTTCATTCTTCAGACTTGAATATCTTTCTAGGTGCCTGTTCAAAGCCAGTCCAAATTGTAAATCACAACAAGAAGCCCGGCCCTGGTAGCACAGGCTATTGAGTAAGTTAGTCTCAGCATTAAAAGATGTCGTCTTGATCAGCCTATGCCGCTGTGACCAAATGCTTCCCATTGTATGGCTTAAGCATCAGACGCCATTTTCTCACAGAACTGGAAGTTGAAGTAGAAATGCGGACAGGCAGAGGTTCTGGGGAGGCCTCTTCCTGCCTTGGAGCTGGACACCTTGTGTGTCTTTGCGTTTATGCTAGAGCTGTCTGACTTCCTCTTGTTAGAATATTAGCAATCCTATTGTGCTTAATCTCCAGCCTCAGGGCCTCATTTCATCTTTGATCACCTTCTAAAATGCCTGACTGTCTGCGGTGCCCAAGATGGAGCCGTTCCAGCATCCCCCTCAGAAGCCATCTCCGAGGATGCTCGAGTTCCTTCTGTGAGAGGATGTAGTGTGTGCATCGAAACTGCGCTCACTGCCCTAGGTGCTCTAACACATCTCTAGAATGCCAATCATGTCTAAGACACCGCAAACGCTACATGAATGGTTGCTATACTGTACTGTGTAGATAATGATGACCCCAAAGAAGTCTAAAGCTGAGCGTATTGTCACATGCTTTACATACCCCAGTGCTCTGGAAACAGGGCCAGGAGGTTCACTGGGAGCTCAAGGCATGCTTAGTGAGCTCCAGCCAGGCAGGGCTACACGGCAGCACCTCTCCTCTGCACTCGCTGCTGTCCTCTGTAAAGGCCAGTTCAGCTCTCAGACTGGGCATCTTGATTCATCTTTAGTCACTGTCCCTCAGCCAGCTTGCTCATCTCATCTTTACTGATCTCTGTTGTGTCTGTGACTTCCAGGGGTTGTCATCAGGACCCTAAGCTTCCATTGGCTCTGATATGTACACCTGTGGCCAGCCTCGCTGGGGTGAACTCCGGCTGAGACCCATTTCTAGCTCCGTCAGATTAAAATCCACATCCTGAACCCGACCCTCCGTGTTCTTCAGGAGTTGGCCCTGTTCTGTCTCTAGTGTTGTCCTCGGCCACAAGCCCCTCATATGTGTGCCAGTGGCTCAGGGGTTCTTTAATCCTGGGGCCTTGTTTCCTGCTACTTCCATTTCCTGACTGAGCTAGCCTTCAATGTTTGGCTCCTTGTCTTTCTGACTCACTTAAGGGTCACCTTGTTGGAAGATCCCTGCCTGTGTAAACTCACCAGAATAATGCCTGTTCCTGCCTGTTTTGTGGTCCTTGCACTCCCTCTGTCTGAAACGACTTTGCTCATTTGTCTGTCCTTTTCTTTTCCTCTCCCTGTCCCTCTAAACACAAGTTCTGGGGACACAGACCGACTCTGGCCCACGTAACACTCTATTCCAAGTATCAGGAAAAGGACTGGCAGGCAGATGGAGCTGGGTGACTGCTGCGGAATGAGTGGAGAAGGCAGAGACAGCATCACTGAAAACCCACCTCGCTCACACCAGCATGCTCCTGGGACCAGTGTACCCTTGAACATGCTTGGCGGGAACACAGCCTGTGAAATGCCAGGGGCCAGACACTGACAGCCTCACTGGGGGAGTCCACCACCTGGGGTGGGCACAGCCTCTAAAAAAGGGGGGGGAGCAAAGACACTGAGCAGGTCCAACATGGCAAGAAGAGTCATGCTGCTATCTTTGTAGTCCTAGGGGATCATGGGAAGAGAAGTTTTATAGCTTTCCCAAGCAGGGCTTTGTACTTTCTGTCTCTTACCCCCAGAAAACCTTCTTCCTGAGACATTTCTACTCCCAAAGCGTGGAAATGGCATCAAGGCCCAAGCCCTAGAACTTGTCAAAGTCACCTTGGGTTAAAGAAGGTCCTTGCAGATGTGACTAAAATATCTTCAGATGAAGGAAGAGTCCTGGGGTGCTGGGTGCAACCTGTGTGTCCTATACAGAAGGCCTAGGGTCTGTGTCACATCCAGAGGTGGAAAGCAGGAAAACATGTAAGATCAGGGACAGAAACTGGGATGGTGTAGGCCAAGGAAACCAGTTAGAAGTAAAGAGTGATTTCTTTCCTCCGTCCTCCAGAAAAAAAAAAAAATCAGCCCTGCAAACCCAGACTTCAGCCCAAGGACGTTGACTGCAGACTTCTGCCCTGCCGAAACTATGAGAAATAAACTCTTGGCTTTGTTTTGTTCTGTCTTTTAAAGCTACCAACACAGGAGTGACTTGTTTCAGCCATCACAGAAATCAAATTCAGGTCTGTCAGTGTGGTCTCAAATCCCCCGGGGACCCTTCTGCCACCACTAGTAAAAGAGCAATGGCCGTGTACACCAGTACACAAGTACCAAATGGGACTAAAAAATGTTTGTCACTGTTTAGCTGTGTACATGTTTCATGTTAACTTTGTTATCTTTGTGGGGAAGAGTGCATGTGAGCACACATGTGTCCGTGTGTGTCTTCCTTGGGGATGGGGGAGGCCTGTATTCAAGGTTGATGACTTCTGTCTCTCTCCACCTTAGAGGCTCTCATTGGACCTAGAGCCCACCAATTGGCCAGGCTGTTTGGCCAGTGGAACCCACGGATCTGTCTGTCTCTCACTGCTGGAATTACAGGCACACGTCACAGCGTGAGGGTTTTCTTGTTTCGTTTCGTTAACGTGGGTGCTGAAGATCCTCAAGTTTGTGTGGCAAGAACTTTACCAACTGAGGCATCCGTCCACTTCCCTAATGACTTTTAATGTTCTCTGGATAATTCTAATTTGGGGTAAACACATGATTAGCAGGGAGGGAGGTGGTTCATAACATGGGCTTTCCTTGCTGTAGAGCCAGGACCGCAAGATAACACTCATGCTAACCCATGGAGAAGGTTTCCAAAGGCCTGCATACTTCTGGGTAGCACATCTAAGATCTGTCACCTAAGGAAGTACCTGTAAGGCTCGCAGCAGAGCTGGCCAGAACCAGGACAGAAGAGGCCCTAGGAGGACTCAGGATGATCAGAGTGGTTTGGGTATTTTTGTGGACAGCCCTTCTGCCAAGCGGCTTGAGCATTCAGCTCATCCTGGAAGCACACAAAACATGTCTTCAAGTTCCTCTTTCTGCCTCTGTCTTGGTTATGTCTCTTCTCCTGCCCATCCCAGCTGCCATCTCAGCCTGTCTCCATCCTTCCCCAAGCTACAAAGGGATGCCCAGTCACCGAGCTGGTCAGCTGGGATTCGTGCAGAGAGAATTACCCATAGAAAGAGAAGAGCCAGAATGAAGCCCTGAGGGCTCAATCTTCCCTTTCTATAGCAAGAGCAGATGGGGGAAGGGCTGCTTCATGAAAACCAGATTAGCTGGGCCCTGGACCAGTGAGGGAGGGGGAGGGGGTGAGGAAGGGTGGGGAGGCATAAGCAGGCTAGAGGAGAGGCAGAAAGTACTGTACTAGCTCTGCCTCCAAAGGCTGTGGGCAGGAAAGCAGATTCCCTCCAAACTCATGTTTACTCACCCTGCCCAAGTGCACCCCGTAGACAGAAGAGCACACTCACACTGGGACACTCCCAAACACATGAGTGCACACAAAAGCACACAGCCTTGAGCCAGTGGGCTGCGAAGGTTCCTCTTAACTGTTGGCTTGGTTGAATGAAGAGGTACACATTAGAAAAGGCCATTAAAAAGGCGCATGTCTGGGAGTGTCTGCCTGAGTGTTTCCAGAGACTAAGGGAATAAATTGGGAAGACCTGCTCAGGAGGAGGCACAGGGGAAGCCAATGGAATAAAGGAGAAAACCAGGGAGAGCCAGCTAGTCCATGCGTTTGGCCTCTCCTTGCTCACGGGCTGCCATTGTGCGAGCTGCCAGACTCTACCCCACTCTCTCCACCATACTGGATCAAAACCTCCAAGGCTATGAGCCAAATCAACCCTTTCTCCCTTTACGTTGGTTCTGTCAGGCATTCTGTCACAGCTGACAAAGTCTGACTAACACACAAGCACATCCCACAGAAGGCAAAGGGGACCCCAGAAGCAGGTCCCTTCCAGTCTCTCCTGGTTCTGTGTGCCACCATCTGCGCAGGGTCAAATGGATCATTATTTTTCAGTCCAAACCACTCTCTGATCCAGTCTCATTTGTTATGAATCATGTCACCATCCCTTCAAGATGCTCCAAGTCGATGAATCCTTCCTTCCTGTTGCTATAACCTGGTCCCAAGCCAAGGAATCCACAGAGACGGTCCCTCCTCTCCTCGCTTCATCATTGGCATTCTAGAGACCAGTGACTCACCAGTCTGAAGGATCCTTTTAAACCCAAGCCAGGCCGTGCCACTTAGCTCAGAGTCCTGCCAGGCCTTTAGTATTCCACTCATGGCCCCCCGTTGTCCCTCTGAACTCTTACCTGCCACTCCCCTCATCCCCATCTCCATGCTCTGGCCCAGGCCTCCTTGCCTTACCTCAACCCTGTCAGTCTAGAATCTACCTCAGAGCATTTGCTAGACTCCCTTGGGGATGAATGACACCCCACCCCCGGCCCCATGATGCTACAGGACTCTCCCTTTACTAGTCTTGCATCCATAAGACTCTTTCCTTTCCTATTTAAATCCCCACATCCTTCCTTCTGGTCCTCTCTGGTCCCCTTACCTGCTTGGTTTTTCTTTACATGACTGTTGCCATCTAGCGTGTGCGTGTATGTGCATGTATGTGTATATGCATGCATGTGGGGTGCTTGCGTGTGTGTGTGTGTGTGTGTGTGTGTGTGTGTGTGTGTGTGTGTGTCAGAGAAAGAAAAAAAGGGAGAGAGAGACAGAAACCTGGCTTATTATGTACTTTCTGCCTTCAGTCACTGTGTGGCTCCCATGAGAACAGACATTTTCATCTGTATTATTCATTGTAACTCCATGATTCTAGAATAGGGCTGGCACGTGAAGATACTCCAAAAACACTTGCTGAATCTTGGTTTGGTCCCAGTGAAGAAAGAAGTGTGACAAGGGTCTCTCTAGGCACTCACTAGCGCTTGCGCCAGCTCCGTCCAGCTGTGAACCAGTCTGAGGACAGTTTTGCTGCTCAAAGCCGTGCCCAAACAACCTGAGAATAGAATCGCCATCCCAGGCTGATCATGCCCGGGGTCACACACTGCCATGACTCCCAGAACACTCTAGGTGGGAGAAGGAGCAGGGCAAGACAAACACGTCAGAAAAACACACCACCAGAACAAGCAGAGGAGGGTCTCAGGATGGCTTTTTGAGGACAAGGAACCTGGTACATCTGCAGTCACACATACAAGTCACACGTTTGTCATTTTGCATTTGTCTTGCAGGGATAGAGTCATAGTATATCAAGCCTCACTTCCATCAACAGAGGTGATGGTGGCACTGTTCAAAACTCTACAGACTTTTGCCCTTTGCTTTTTGTCTACATAGCTGTTATGTGTTTACTTTGCAATAGTCTTGTACAAGAAGCAGAAAGGAAATATATTTTGTTGTGTCCATGTATGTGCGTGCATATGCACGTGTGTGTGTGTGTGTGTGTGTGTGTGTGTGTGTGTGTGTGTGTGTTACAGACAAGAATCACTATGGTTTGAGTCTGAAATGTCTCTCCACAGGCTTATATTTTGAATGTTTGTTCCCAAGCTTTGGAATCCCCAGAGGAGGCCCAGCTGGTGGAAATAAGATACTAGACGGGACTGTGATGGCAGCTTAGACCCTGGAACAGCTTCTGCCTACTTCCTGGTACCCTCATGTGACAAACTTCCACCACTAACTCTGGTCATGTGAACTGAGCTGCCCAGCCATGACTTCCCTTCTATGATGGACCGAAAGTCTCCCAAACAGGAGTGTAAATAAACCTTGTCCTGCACCCGACCTGCATCACAGGCCATATCAGATCCCCACATCTGCTCTGAGTTAACCACACTTCAAGCGTACACCAAAGGCCAGCCTGATGGACATTCCTTCTGCAGCTGGGATGTGTGATAGACGCTGAGCCTCCTACACTGCTCGCTGAAGACAGGAAGCGTTGGATGAGGTGGTGTGGCAATCCCCTGCTCAAACAGTCCTGCAAAAGGCGTCATCATGGGAAGTTCGCTTCTGACTAGGGAGGGTCAGAGGTGGCAGTCTGGGTTGGTGATGTCACTGAGGCTCTGGTGTCTTCCCTTTGCACAACTCTGTCTTCCTCACATCAGATTCAATTTGACACTTCCTCCCTTGTGTTTACAAGATGACCACCAGTGACAACGGGGCTATGTTTTTCTATATTTCCACCCAGCAGGAAGAGAAGAGAAACCTCTTCTCCTTGTGTGGCCCTATTTCTATTTCTTCTGAGGAGTTCTGGGTACACAAGGAGCCTCATGTAGAAGAAAGCATGAATACGGATATGCCTCTGAGACCTGTGGCCTGGCTGCCCCCATTGTTGCTAGCCCGGCCAGAAAGTATGCATCACCAACTTTCCTCACAAGGCACGCCTTCCTTCTTGGTGCCTGCCGCTGCTACAGGTCACGGCTTTCTCAGTTCTTTAGACAACTGGTAGGGTGGACGTGTGACCCAGTCTTCCCCAGTGAGACCCGAAAGAACATCCGGTGGAAATGTAAGCTAATATAAAAATAAGTAGGAAGAAATACTCATTCTCTGGCGGTCACTCAGTCTGTGTGCAATGTTCAGAAGGCCAGAGTAGGGTGTGGCCCTGGGGGACCTAGTGGGATGGAGCGGTTCAACAAACTGCAGAGACAGGAACGTCATGGAGCTGCTGAACTATCTACCACATAACTGCCCCTACTCTGAAGCCCATCCCATGAGCTAACTAGCCCTCTGAGTGTTAGCTTTAACATATTACCCTGAATCTCTCCACAGTTACTTTCAGCTGCAAACTTTCTACTGATAAAAACTCAGCAGCAGGCCTCAGGTGCCCTGGTCCACAAATGAGCGGCCTCAGTGGGCACCCCCAAAGAAATCCTAAACACTCAAAGAGTTAAAGGAAATCAGGGGAGTCAATTTGGCTCCTGTATTGTGTTCAGGGGGTGTTATCAGGGAAAGTGGGTAGATCATCCTGCCAACGTATAGAAAGCATAGATTAGAAGTTAGAATAGTGACGTGAACTCTGAGGGCTGGGAAGACAGACCTGCTGGTAAAGGGCTCACCAAGCACAAACACCTGAGTTGCAGTATCTGCAGACAAGGGCTGTCATGGTGGTGTGTGTCTGTGACCCTAGCACTAGGCCATCAAATAGTGAGTTCCAGGTTCGGTAGAAGAGATAGGGCATGACTGAGGGATAAACTGAGCAGAAAATGCCAAGAGATGCCTATCATGGGCAGGGTGAGAGTGGACACTGAAAGTTCTCTCTGACACACGCGCCTGACACTGAGACCCATGGGGCACAGGTTTCTGTGCCCTTCTGTTAAGTAAAATGTTGTCCTGAGGCCACGTGCTCACTATCTGGGGACTCTGTTGCCTCAGTCAATAGAGGAGTTACGTCATTCACCTGAGTTCCCTTCAGGCTGTTTTGAGATCAAATGAATGGATAGTGAAAATGGCTGGCATTTCTAGATGTGACTTTATACCCACCCAACACTTTCTCAGCATTTATGCATTCATTAACTCATAACTATAACATTCAAGAACTCTAATACACCATAAAAAGATCAAACCTACTAATTACAGGTATAAAAGGACAGGAAACCTAGGTCAAAGACCCTGAAAATGTTTCAACAGAAGAGAATTTCCCTAATCTAAGGAAATCAAGATGCAATTTGACAGCATACAGGCTGTCAAATAGAAAGGACCAGGAAAAAAAGAACCCCTCATGTCACATAATAGTCAAAACACAAAAGGGACAAAACAAAGAAAGGATATTGAGAGCTGTATGAGAGAAAGACCGAGTTACATATAAAGGAAGCCCCATCAGAGTAACAGCTGGCTTTTTAATGGAGACATTGAAAGCCAGACGGGATTAGAGAAATCTTCTCCAAATTATGAAAGGCCACAGATGCCAACCTGGACCACAGTGCCCATCAATGGCAATTGGGATGGAAGGAGAAAAACAAACTTCCATAATAAAAGCAGGGTTAAGGAATTTATGATCACTAAACCAGCTATAAGGATTTGGGGAGGAAAACTTAAATCTTAAAACGAGGTTGGTTAAACATACTCAAAGGTGGCATAGAATTTAAACAACTCCTGAACATTTCTTCAAAAGAAGTCTAAGAAAACACCACTAGAACAAAATGACAGGAATTAATACACATTATTCAATAATGAATCAGTATTAATGGTCTCAATACCCCAATAAAGAGACACAGAGCCGGGCAGTGGTGGCGCACGCCTTTAATCCCAGCACTCAGGAGGCAGAAGCAGGCAAATCTCTGTGAGTTCGAGGCCAGCCTGGTCTACAGAGCTAGTTCCAGAACAGGAGCCAAAAGCTACAGAGAAACCCTGTCTGGAAAAAAAAAAAAAAAAAGAGAGAGACACAGAGTAACAGATTGGACTAGGAAACAAGGTTTATGCTGTTGCTGCCTCCAAGAAACACACCTCACCCTCAACAATAGACACCACCATAGGGTAAGCCGTGAAAAAGCTACCCCAAGCAATTGGAACTAGGAAAAAAAGTAGGGTTTACTATATTAACCTGACGGGCTTCAAACCAAACTACTCAGAGGAGATAATGAGCATTACAAATTAGACTCCACGAGGTTTTCTAAAAAAGAGGACCCAAAGTTGTGTGGTTGGACAAAGGGCACAGATGGACCGAGGAGGAACTGGGAAGGTTAAATGTGACTGATCAACATATAGTGTATAAAATTATCAAAGAATTAATCAAAATGCTTTTAAAGGAACCAAAGAAAAAATATCTAATAAGAATTTACTTTCTAGACACCCGTCAAGTCTTCCTGCTTCTCTGTTCTCAGGATTCCTGCTCTGCAGGCCAGAGCCAACCCTGAAACTTTCTGGACCCAGCAGGCTGTAATGAGCCCAACTGAATGTAATGAGCTTGTCATCATTCATCTCCACCACAGCCAGAAGGAAAGGCACTACATGGCAAAAATTTCACACACGCACGTGCACTAACTAAATAATAATAAATATTTCTTGACTCAGGTGTTGCAAGAATCAATCAGTTGGAACAACACAAGCCCATCCTAGAGGCATCTGACAAGGGGACAGGGAAAGGGCAATGGCTTCCCCACCCCCCAAAAGTGGGATGCAATTGGACACGGGCCATGTTCCCGGGCTCAGGTTACCCATCCTAATTTATCATCATCCTCCTATACTCTTATATAAGTAGTAATACAGATCACCCCAGCCAATTAATCAATCTGTAATTAGGAACTGACACCAACATTTACTACCATCAGGCATAATTTATATGATTACAGATGATTAAATAAAACGTAATTGAGTGAACAGGCAATTTGTTAAGCACATCTAGACACAGCCATATCACCTAAGGCTGGAAGTGCCGGAGTTCCCTCCAACAGCAGGTCAGGAGTCTGGTCCTGAGAGGGGGCTTCTTGGGGTAGCCTGGGGACAAGAAAGATGATACTGACTTTCTCAAGGGCCTGAGTGAAGGCAGTGGAGGGAAGCCAAGCCTCAAGGACCTTGGGGCAAGTAAGTACTCAGATATTTTCCTACATGAGGCCCCCTGGATTTTCATAACTCCTCAGAAGATGAAGAAGGAGGAAGAAGGGTCATTTAAACGACAAGCCCTGGAGCAAAGCTGAGCCTACTGTTCTCATTAGAATTGTGCCCACTGTTTGAGAGAAGCACCCCACCTCCACACATCCAACAGCATCATCTAGAAACATTTCTCACTGCGAAGGAAGAGTTTGCTAAAGACAAAGCTAGTACCCAGTAGAAGATGCCATCTGTCCTAAAAGGGTATTTCCTGAGGACACCAAAGGCCAAAATCTGCCTGTGCTGTGTCAGTCTCTTCTCTGAAGGTTCTCTTCCTCCTCCCTCATTCCAGCAATAAAGTGCTTAAAGCTGCTTTTGCCTGGCTTTACCATAGCCCTGAATGCCTTAGCATTGGATGGCCAGAGTCAGCAAACACAAGAGTATAGTTCCCAGTTTAGTTTTTTCTCAGAGAGTTTTAGAATACGTTTGTCCCTAATATTCCTTCCAAGGAGCCTTCCCAGCTCTCCTACCTTTCCTAGCTAACTCTGCTCACCCACTGAAATTCAAGGCAAACTTTCTTTACTTCTACCCAAGAGCCAGCATTTCCCTGTCTCTGATCCCAGCCCCAGCTATTCACTAGTTTGTCACAGCATTTAGAAAAATGTTCAGTGG
>NC_022020.1:60780306-60804878 GCF_000317375.1 Microtus ochrogaster
AAAGAAAAATGTTCAGTTACTGAACTTATTGTAATCTCCACGTTTACATGAATGGAATCTCTAAAGTTCTGGCTGAGTTGCGTTCATATTTACGACTTTACCACCTAGCCCCTTGTCAAGCACACAGTAAGTGCCTCCCAGATTAAGATTTACCCAGGCTCACATACCTGGTAAGGTGGGATGGATCCTGGATTCAGTCTCGTTCATTAGCTCTAAGCATTCTGCTTCTTTATACAGAGTGGGAGGTTTTTGCTCACACACACACACACACACACACACACACACACACACAAAACCTTACAGTCCAACTGAAGAAGCAATGGGGCAACAGAAAGAGGAAAGAATAAAAATGGCAGAAAATGGCAGTAAATTGTCTGTCACCCGGCACAGCAGGGCGTCAGAACAGATAGGCTGAATCCAACTGAGGGCCAGTGATAAAAATATGAAACTTGATTTCACACTATACACAGAAATAATTTCAGATAGATCTTAAAATTAATATTAAGCCTAAAAAAAAACAGCCCTGAGAAAGCACGTAAGAATGTCTTTATAATTTGTGATCAGGTGGCATCTGCTTACACAGGGCACAAAAAGCAATAATTATTTTAAAAAAATACTTGACACGTCAAACCTTATTAAAGCCAGAAATTGGAAAAAATGAACAAACAAAAAACTAGGTGTCCCTCAACAGAAAACAGTTAGAGAAAATGTCGTACATTTATACAATGGAGTATCACTCAGCTCTTTAAAAAAAAATCATGAAATTTGCAAGTAGATGGATGGACCTGGAAAAAAAAAAAACATCCTGAGCTGAGCAGTGGTGGTGCACGCCTTTACTCCCAGCACTGGAAGGCAGAGGCAGGAGGACCTCTGTGAGTTCAAGGTCAGTCTGGTTTACAAGAGTTAGTTCCAGGACAGGCTCCAAAGCTACAGAGAAACCCTCTCTTGAAAAAAACAAAAAAGAAAAAAGGAAACCATCCTGAGTGAGGTAACCCATACTGGAAAAATAAATACAGCATGTACTCACTTATAAGAGGATATTGGCTGATAAGCAAATGATAACCAAGCTACAATCCATAGACCTAGGGAGATTAGGTAAAGAGGAAAGGTCTATGGCGGGGGGGGTCACATAGTTCTCCCTAGGAGGGAGACATAGATTTTGTGAATTTACTGTGGGTGGGTAGGGATGGGAGTAGGGCAGGGTTGGATCCAGTTGGGGAAAGGTGGGATGAAGCCGCACACAGGGCCTGCCTGGGTCTGCCCCAGGTCCTCTGCATATATATTATAGCTTTCAGCTTAGTGGTTTTGGGGACTTTTGACTGTGAGAAGAAGCAGGTCTCTGACTCTTGTGCCTGTTCTTGGGACTCTTCTCCCTGTTGGGTCATGAAGCCATGTCTGACTTCAATAGTTTTTGCTTTGTCTTATTATATTTTATTTTGTTATGTTTGGTTGTCATCTCTTAGAAGTCTATTTTCTAATGAGATACAGAAAGGGAATGAATTGAGAGTGGAGAGGAGGTGTGGAGGAACTGGGAGGAGAGAGAGGAAATTTTTTTTAAAAAAAATTTTTAAAGATGAAACATAGACCCCAGAAATTCTGCACCTGGATAGTCTCCCAGCAGAAATGAAAACACATTCATAAAAAAGACTCACAAATATCCATGGCAGCTTTATTCATAATACACATGACAGTTTCACAAATACATATGGCGGCTTTCTTCACAAAACATGCAAAGTTCCATGACTTCAGCATTGTATTAAGAGCAAGAAAGAAACTTTCATAAAATAATAACGTTCTACAAAAGACAAAAGAATCTATGAGAAGAAAAAACTCAAATAACACTCATCCTTGGTGGGGAAGGGGACTGGGGCTGTAGGGAGGCAATGACAATCTGTCATAAGTGCTGTGCTCTGATCACCCGAGGTGAGTGGAAGATAAGAACGTCTCAGGCCAAGGGACCTCTGCCATGCAAAGCCCTGGATGGACAAGAGAGACCCATTAGCGAGTTTCTTACAAAGCAAGGCAGTGTTTGCGAGAAATGGAGAGAGAATGGGCCCATGTTTATTCTATATTTTCCGAGGGAGAATAGTGGGAAATGAAGTTGAGAGGGGTAAATAGAGAGGAAGTGAATTATAGAAGGCTTTTTGACACGACGGAAGGAATTTAAAATGCATTTAGGGACGAGATCAACTGAATGGCTGTGAGCAGGACAGTAACCACAGAGTTTCAAGACGGACTTTTGGCATTCTACTTGGATATGAAGAATGAATTCAAAGAGGAGATGTCGGGCAATAGGAGCTAGGAGACGAGTGGGGTGAGGGAGAGAGGAGTGTTGCCTGGTAACAGGCACAGCATTTGGGACACTTTCAAGCATGTGTGGGAGGCAGAACGACTGACTGATTAGACGGAGGTAGAAAAAGAAATAATGTCTACAATAAGAGGATGAGAAATTATACAACAAACAAAATGAGAACTCGTGCAACTTCAACAGCAGAAACAAAACAACAAAATAGACCTCATTTCAAAATGAGCAAAGGACTTGAGAGGACAGTTCTACGGAGAACACACCCGCACGGCACGGCACGTATTAGCACTGGGGAGGTGGAAGCCGCATGCCTCTGCAGAGGACTGCGGGGGGCTGGGCACCTGTTGTGCCCTCGGTGTCCAGGACAGGAAGGGCTCCAGGTTGTTGGAGCTAAGCTGCTCCGCTCTCATGCAAGCTCCTTCTGTGGAAGGACCGACTGCACTTTCCCCCTTCCTAGTCTCTCTTACTCTCTGTTTTCTTCCTAAAATCATTTATGAATTTCCATAAATTCTCTTCTGTCCAAATGTGCCAGGTTTACTTTGCTTTAAACTGTGTAGAGAGCTGAGCTTTGTGGCTCAGGCCTGTGATCCAAGCACTTGGGAGGCAAAAAGTTAAGGAGTTCAAGGCCATCCTGAGACAAATGAGATCCTGTCTCAAAGGAGAGAACGGGCTGAGAAGATGGCCCAGTGAATAAACGTTTTCCACACAGGTCTGACAACAACCTGATGTGATTCCTGGATGGCGAAGACCAGAACACAAGGCTGTTCTCTAACCTCTGCACACACACACACACACACACACACACACACACACACAAAACCTTACACACATATGCAAAAATAAATAATTTTAAAGGTCAAAAAAATCAAAAACATTGTATAGTTCCAAGGTTGCCTAGACAAATGGTTCCCATGGTGTTGTTTAAATTGGAATTCTTTGCTGACCCTGAGACTAGTCAGTCTTCAGTGATCTGAGGCCATTCCCTCTCTGCCTCTCCAGTGCTGGACCTAGTCACCCAGTCTGCCCTTAGCAGTGGACGACAGTGGACCACAGACTTCACCAGGGACTCCAGAGGCAGTTCCCTGTCACCACAGAGTCAAACACAAACAAGAAAGCAAGACTCCTCATACGGTTTCTCACTCTCTCCAAGGAGACTCCCAAGAAATGCTGGCGTGTCCCAGACAGAGCCAGCCCATCTCTGCCTTTGAGCATATGATCGTGCATTCATACCAAACCCAGAAGAAAATGGAAGAGAACTGGAATTAAAGCTGGCATTTATTTGATAGGGCACACATCCCATTTAGATATCCATCCCACACACATGGTTTTCCAAGATGCCTGCTGTTTTAACTAGGATTCTTGGATGGGCTTCTGCTTAGGCCAACCCTATAGAGAATAATTACTAGCCAGTGCCAGATGAGCATTAGGAAATTATCGTTTTCCTCATTAGACTCCCAGTCTAACACTGGAAGGCATGTGTTGGCCATGACCTCACCCTTTCTATGAGCCAGTGGCTCCTAGGCAAGATGAGCTGGTAAATAAATGTTATTGGTGTGGTTTGAACACTCCGAGCTAAGAACTTCACTCCCAGGTGGGGGACTAAGAGATAGGGCCTTTGGGGAGGTAACTATGTCATGAAGGCTCCTACCTCATGAGTGAATTAGCACTTTTATAATCCTTCTACCTTCCACCTTCTGAGGGCACAGCATTTGCCATTCTGCCCCATAAAAGGGTAGCGACGGGAGTCATCTTTTTTTTTTTAAGCTGTATGGGTATTTTTCCTGCATGTATGTCCCTGTACCAAATGCATGCCTGGTGTTCAGGAGACCAGAAGGGGACCCAGGGTACCCTGGAATCAGTTCCAGACACGTGTGAGCCATCTCGTGTGGGTGCTAGGAACCAAACCCGGGTCTTCTGGAAGAGTACCCAGTATTCTTAAGAATACTGAGCCACCTCTCCAGCCTCTTCAGAGAGCCTTCCTGGAAGCAGAAAGCAGCATGTGTACTGAGAAAGTTGGTAGAAACCTGGATACCAAAGGCCGTTTCTGATGAGGTCTTACCCAGAAACTTGGAATGCTATTGGAAAATGGAGAATTACCCATTAGCGTGTACCAAAGTGGCAAAGAACTTGGCACATGTATGCCTCTTGCAGAGCGTGGAAGTTGGTGTAGCCAGTTGATAAGACTCTCTTAAAAACATAGGATGGAGCTGAAGATGTAGTTTATTGATGGAGTGCCCAGAATTCAGGTCAGAAGTTGGGGCTGGAGAGATGCTGCCTCGGTGGTTAAGAGCATATACCGTTTCCGCAGAGGACCCACATCAGGTTGTTCACAACTGCCTGTCGCTCCAGCTCCGGGGGATCTGATGAGCTCTGCAGGCAGTGCACTCACGGCACACACACACACACACACACACACACACACACACACACAAATCAAAATCTTAAAAACCTTTCAAAAATTAACAAAATTATAGTAAACTTATACCCCCAGTTTCAAAGACCATGAATTCAAGTTGCAGTGTTGGTGTGTTTGGTTTCTTCTAGAAACTCTGAAACAACCGTTCTATTTCTGTTTCCTGGGGAAGAGCTTCATGAGGTGACCAGCAACCATTGATGCCCCCTGGCTTGTAGATGGATCACTCCAGAGTCTCCCAGTGATGACAGTGTTCTTCCCATGTGTATCAGTGTCTGCATCCAAATGTCCCTCATCTTTTAGAGACATCAGTCATCAAAAAAGGAACCAACTTGATCCACTCTGCTGTCACCTTAGCCTCACATCTACAAAGTCTTTGTTTCCAAAAGAGTTCCAGTTCTCAGTTCCCAGGGATTAGGACTTGAACATTTGCTTTAGGAAGTCAATGAAGCCTATCACAAACACTGTCACTCAAGTCCCAGAACTTTTTAAATCCGACCTTGAGGGTGCTGACCCAGTAGGGTACCTGTATTGGCAGATTTTGTGTGTCAATTTGACACAAGCTAGAGTCATCAGAGAGGAAGGAGGCTCAGTTGAGAAAATGCCTCCATGAGATCCAGCTGTAAGGCATTTCTCAATTCGTGGTCAACGTGGAGGACCCAGCTCATAGTGGGTGATGTCATCCCTGCGCTGGAGGTCCTGGGTTCTGGAAGAAAGCAGGCTGAGCAAGCCAGTAAGTAGCTCCTTCTAATGGCTTCTACATCAGCTCCTGCCTCCAGGTTCCAGTCCTGCTTGAGTTTCTGTCCTGACTTCCTCCAATGACGGACTATGATCTGGAAGTATGAGTCAAATAAACCCTTTCCTCCCCAGCTTGCTTTTTGGTCATGAGTTTTTCGTCACAGCAGTAGAAACCCTCAGACTGTTTTGCACCAGCACACTGGGGTGTTGCTGTGACAGAACTGATCATGTGTTGGAGAGGATTGTGGAGAGACTTTGGAACGTGGGGCCAGAAGAGCCATTGAGTGTTAAGAGGTCTGTGGGATGTTCTGTGGAGGTTGGAAGGTAAGAACGTTGAGAACAGTGCAGAGGACGGAGGCCTGGCTTGTCAAGTTTCTGAAGGAAGTTTAAAGACTTTGTCAGGGCCATTTGTTATTTTGAATTAAGGTTCTGTGGTTCTGGTTAGCTGGGGCTGAAGAATCAGCTGTGATTAACAAGACACCAGAACCACTAAAGCATTACTGGGACAATTGATGCTGGCCAGCTGGAGCTAAGAAATTAGTGGTGATTAAGAAGAGACCAGCATCCCTGAAGTGAAGTGTTTCCTGCGAGCACAGAGAAGCTGTGTTCCAGAGGTTGTCATGGTTGTACCTTGAGCTGGCAGCTGGACTTGGTACTGTGTAAGCATCACCTATGTGGTACTGGTTTTGAAGGCGTGAAGGGGTCATGGAGAGCAGCTGAGGCTTGGCACTGTGAGAGGGCAGGAGAGGCCATTGGTGAAGGTGCAGCCTCAGTGCCAGATGAAAGCCCACGACTGAAGGGGTCTTACAAAGAAGTTGAGGCATGGCACCGTGAAGAGAGCCTAGAAGAAGCTATTGGTGAGAGTGCAGCCCAGTGGCAGCAAGGGACCCCAGCATGGGATGCCAGTACCATGAGATGACCACCAAGAGCAGCAGCAGCAATGGAGTGGAGCCAGTCGGAGCCTAGAAGACAGGCTGTGAGTGCTGCAGAGGGCAGAGCCAGAGAAGTGGCCCAAGATGGTGACTGAATCCCAGATAACTGGACACTGAGTTATTTATACTGCTGGAGTTCAGTTTTCCTTGGTTCCAATTGTGATGGTGCCCTGGTTCTTCCCTTTTGAAGAAGGTATTTAATTTAACTTTGATTTTTAATGGAGACCACAGATGAAAGACTTGAACTTTTAAAAGAGATTGGTTATTTTGAAGAGTGAATTTCTAACGCGTTTGAATTTGTAAAGACTTGGTACTTTAAGATTATTTATGATTTTAACGTGATATCTTGGGGGTGAAAAGGAAAGAAAGGATTGTAGCTTAACAGTGATGGGGTGTTTGTGTGTCAAGCTGGCAAGGGGTCAGTTGTACTGGCTGGTTTCGTATGCCAACTTGACACAAGCTGGAGTCATCAGAGAGGAAGGAGCCTCAGTTGAGGAAATGCCTCCATGAGGTCCAGTTGTAAGGAATTTTTTCAATTTGTGATTGAGAAAATTAGCCCTCCAATACAGGAGGGCTAGTCCATGCTGAGTGGTACCATCCCTGGGCTGGTAGTCCTGGGCTCTACGGAGAGCAAGCTGAACAAGCCAGGGAAAGCAAGCCAGTAAGCAGCTCCCCTCCAAGGTCTCTGCATCAGCCCCAGTCTCCAAGTTCCAGGAGTCACTTAACAAGTGTCACTAAGAAAGAACACCTGGAGACAAGCAACCAGAAAGCAGGGAACATCCTGACACCCAGGACTGTTGAATACAGACCAGTGATCGCATGTCAGAGCTGGTACAGCTGGCTTCTCTAAAGAAGGCGGTAGAGTAGATGAACCTCTGGAACAATCCCCAAGGTCCATTAGGTCCCAGAAACTCTGGAGGACAGATGTAACACTAAGGTGGGGTTCCTGGTCAGGCATCCAGATCAGAAGCACATGAGTGGAGGTGGAGAGAACGAGGTATGATTGACAGGGAACACAGTGGCTTCTTTGTTATTTCACAGCAAAGATGTCACAAATGGCCACAGCCCAAAGAAGCAGAGAAGCGGCAATGCCTGGCTTCCTCAGTCACCGAAGGAGAATAAGAACAGTAGCCCTTTGTGCACTAATGAGTCCTTCTTCTCTGACCCAACCTGTGTAACCCTGTTAATGTGGGTTTCAACCCTGCACGGGATGACATCTGAACATTAGACCCTAGAAGAATCTGCCAAAGCAAGGACGTGTATGCTCCAAAGACTGGCTTGAAGGGAGTCCCACATCCTTCCCCTTCTCACTGGCAGACAATGGGCACAGGAGGTGGAGATCTTATTGTCATTGGTCTGAATGTTAAGCCCCACAGAGCTAGATTAAAACCTTGACCCTTTCGTTTCAGATGTCATCCCGTGCAGGGTTGAAACCCACATTAACAGGGTTACACAGGTTGGATCAGAGAAGAAGAACTCATTAGTGCACAAAGGCCTACGGTTCTTATTCTCCGTCGGGTGACTGAGGAAACGGTTTTATTGTAGATATGAAGGAGAATTCAGCCAGAAGCATCTGGAAAGGTCCAGACTGAACCAGGCCATGAGGAAGGGGGAAGAAGAGAAGAGGGAGAGAAGAGGAGAGAGGACCAAGAAAGTACATAGCCAAAATGGCTGGTTTATATAGGAATCAGAAAGTGGGAAAAGGGGAGGGATGGGGAGAGGAGGGGAGGAGAGGGTGGGGTGGGTAAGCAAGACCAGCTCCTGGGCTGGGGAGGTTTAAGGTAGGGGTTGGGGTGAGAAGAGCTGGGCGGAGCCTCAGGTACTAAGCGAGCTTTGTCTTGGGTTTCTTCGGGACCTTTCACTGTAGGGATGATTTAAGACTGTTAATTAACACCCATCCTCCTTTCTCCTCCTGTGTCCAGAGGGGCAGGTTTCTCAGAGCTTTGAGGAGTTTATTTTTGCCCCTCACAGGGGTAAAAGACATTAATGGAACCCTTTGAGACTTCAGGGACTGGGCCCCACCCACAGAAGCCAAGAGGAGGCAAACATGAGTGACCATTGATTAGTAAATGTCCATCTTGCAAAGGAGCTGGGCTGACAGGTGGTGAGAGTGTGGGAATTGGGGCGAGTGCACCCCAGTACACGGGGCACTCAGGCTCCCTTATGCGGGACAGTTGATGAAATCACTCTGGGAACACGAAGACCTCTTCCTCCTCCCCCGCCAGACAGCCAGCTGGCCCAGTTCTAGGACCTACAGCACCACATTATTATGGCTCCAACAATTTGGGTCAGCACAATGTTTAAACTCTTTAGTGGAACCACTAATCTCCGTTAATCTGACTGTGAAGATGAGAGCTAATGCTTAATACAAAAGCGTACGAGTTGGTAATGCATGCGCCTCCCTCGGGCTGCCTTCAGGGGCGTGCCCTCCTGTGCACAGGGCAGGGCCTTCGGGATTGCATTTCACCATTAAAATTCTATCCATGAACCTTCCTGGAAATCTGTCTATAAAGGAGAGCAGGGACTAAGGAGATATGGCCACCCTGGTGCGCGTAAGATACAGGCAAGGATTCTGGCTCTCTGGGTCTCTAGCCACTGCCATCTCCTCTTTCAAAGGGAAGCTCGGCACTGACCGTGTGACAGGAGTGGGACTTGGCAGAGCTGTGACTTCATCTCTGGTTTGACTGGCCAAAGGCTGAGTAGTCCGTGGGCATAGAAGATGCCTTACACCTGTGTGACTTTGCCTAAAAGGGAAGGGTAGGGAAGGTGCCTGGCTTCCTCATGAGAGAAACAAGGCTGAGGTCTCTGCTTTATTGAGGGGGGCACTTACTTGGCAAGTTGTGACAGGGTACTTTGTGTCAGTGACCCTAACTATAAAATGAGTACTGGTCATTACGCCTTCATCTGGGCCAATGCTTCTCAAACTGTGATCCGTGGAACCCCATGAAGGAAAGGAGAACCACCGAAGATCTGCTTAAAATTTTATATTCTCATCCTCTAGAAACCCCACTGTGTGTGTGTGTATGTGATGTGTATAGTGTATGTATGTGGCATGTCTACCGACATGTTTCTGCACTTGAAAGTGCACACTATGTGTGCATGCCTGTAAGGCGACAGGCTGGCACCACGTGTCACCCTCTATCCCTGCCCATCTCACTCTTCGTGTCAAGGCCTCTCACTGAACCTGGGTCTCCTCAGCCAAGCAAAGCTGGTTGGCTCACAAGTCCCCAGGCTCCAGTGCTGGGACCAGGACAAGCTTCCGTGTGGGCTGATGAAGTAGCTACAGAATCTGACCTCGGGTCTTCACGTGTGCATGGCAAACACTCTGCCTCCTGCAGCAGCTCGGCAGCCGTGGAAACCCCACTTTAATAGACTCTGCGGGTGGGCTCCACACGCAAAGTTCTATAGCCACAATCTAAGTTTCTCAAAGCCTTTGTAGCCACCCAGACAGAAAAGCACTACGCATAAATCATAAAGTTTAAGAAGAGGAGTAGAGACAACGCACTGCAGGAGAGCACCGGCCCAGCATGGACCAAGCCCTCAGTTCAATGCCCCCATTCCACAGGGAAGGGGGTATAGATCCAGAGTACAGAAAGGCTGTGGCGTCTCTTTTCCATTGGCCACTGCTTATGGAGTTAAGCATGCAAATACATCCATTACACTTGTGGTAAGGAAACTGTTGTTCAATGGTTGTTTTATCAGCCACACCAATATGAGCTATACATCCAGATGAAAGAGACAAATGGAGTTTTGTTTTGTTTTTTAAATCAATGGATTGGCTCTTATGGAAGTCATGAACGCAAACTGTTTAGCAAGAGGCTGCATTTTTAATTTCTGGTAGACATTCCATAAAAAGATTAAAAATAAAATAAATACAACCTCGTTCCACTAAACCTAGGAACAAATCATGACAGAGAGCCATCTCTGTCCTGTCTATGATGTTCTCTGATCCTTTGTTCTCAAAGGAAGACCACATTTGGGTTTTTGGCGGAGGGGATGGCGGGGGTGAGTTGGGGGAGGACAGGGTGGAAAGACAATAGGATGACACATGACTAAAGTTGACTGCGCAAGGGAAGAATGGTTTGGGCTGGACACAGGTGACATGAGGCCACATTAGAATCTTGAGCAGTGGTAGGAATGATGGAGTTGGTATTTAAAAATTAATTAATTAATTAATTAATTAAAAAACCTCACTTCACTATTGCCCTGGAGTCGAATCACTAGCTGGAGGAGGAGCACTTTGGGAAAGGGACTTTGTTGTCTATCTCTATGATAGCTTCCTCTACCAAAGTCCCGCATCAGAAACTTGGGTTCCAGAAAAATTTGATGGACTATGTGGGATACAAAAGAAAGGCTGAAACCTGCAGAGGTTTTTTTATGGGGGATGCTGGATGAGACATTCTAAAACGTGGGGGGGGGGGTTCCTGCTCCTCAGAAACGGTTTTCATGAATGTGTAGCTACATGCTAACAGTGGCTTCCACTTCTAAGTAGAGCTTATGAGTCAAAAACCCGAATACCAGGGTAGAGGGTGGCTCAGCCATTAGAGGATCTGGTTGCTCTCCCAGAAGACCAGGATTCCAAGCTCTCACAGGGCCCCTAACAAAGCTGTAACTCCAGTTCCAGAGGATCAGACGCCCTCTTCTGGCCTCCTCGGGCACTGCATGCACATAGTACACAGACATTTTCAGACAAAACACCCATAATCATAAAACATTTTTTTAAATTCTAATGAATATTTGGGGAGGAGGGAAAAAGAGGCTTGAGGTCCTGCGTTTGGTTCAAATGACGAGTCTCGGGAATCTCACAACACTGCAACTGTGAAATGTTCCCCGGGTAGGAAGCTTCCAGCATGGGTCCGGCAACACCAGGAATTGGGCAGGCATTTGAGTCGGGCTTTCTGACTGTTCCTGGGATCCTCTCATCTGGCTGATATGGGCAGCCCCGTGAAAAAAACTGGGGAACTCTAGGTACCTGCTGTCTGTCACTCTCTCAGTCTTTAGCCTCAGGCAAGTCACTTTCCCCTCTAAGCGGCTCGCTTTTCTAATATACAGGGTAAGACTGAGCCTAATCAGCCCCCAAGGTCCATCCTAGGAACAGAAGAGTGCAGACCATTTATAAGTTAAAAAGCAAGCTTTGCGTTCATGTTTTGCTACAGAGTCTATACCCAACATGACAGAGAAAAAGTTCTCGAAAGACTCATCTCCATAAATTAAAAACACGCAGTTAGAGGGCTGGAGAGATGGCTCAGTGGTTAAGAGCACTGACTGCTCTTCCAGAGGACCTGGGTTCAATTCCCAGCACCCACAAAGCAGCTCACAACTGTCTGTGTCTCCAGTTCCAAGGGACCTGACACCCTCACACCAATACACATAAAAATAAAAAAGAAAGAAAGAAAGAAAGAAAGAAAGAAAGAAAGAAAGAAAGAAAGAAAGAAAGGTGGGCTCAGAAGGCATGCGGCTGTGGGGGACAGCTGGCCATCTTTGCATGCATTTAAGTCCAGTCTAAGGGTCTAGCTTCTGAGGTAGCATCTGGTCACGGCCCAGTGGGGAGCTTCACCCTAAGGCTTCTGTGCATATCCCTGTTGGGCTTCCCAAAGGCTGAGTTAAGAATCCTCCAGTGGGGGAATTCTTTGGAGATTCCCTTCTCTAGTTTTTGAAGTTTCCCCAGAGGAACCATGAGCCTAGAAGCAGATAGTCTAGTTAACTATTTCTGAAGGCGAAGAATTCGTTCATTCATTGTACGCATGTGCGCGCACACACATACTCCATCTTCTCTGAACCCACCTTCACCTCCTCGTTGACACCCCAACCCCAGAACTGAGATCCCCAAAGGAAGAAGTCTCTTTTGTTTTGTTTTTAAAAATGGGGAAAAAATAACAATCCTTCTAGTCTCTTGGCCATTCATCATGCCTGTAAGAGCGTTTATTAATGTCCTGTCAATTGCCCCCGAGTGAAGGCAGCCTGTTAGCCGTCCTCCCTCCCTGGTAGCTGTGTGCAAACACTGGTGATTAAGCGCCAGATTTAACATCCTCATGAATATTTAAGAGGTTGTTTTTGAAAGTTTCCTGTCCTTTTACACTAATAGCCCCATTAAAACCTGTTTACAAGCCAGTCAAGAGAGTTGCTGCATGCACTTAAAACAGAGAGCGCTCCCCCAAGAGGGGCCCTAGAACCACGTGAGGATCGATACACTGCTTAAAGTAAGACTGTCTGCCAGCCCCCAGTGGAACCCAGCCCCAGGAGAGCCACCAGAGGGCCTGGAAAGGACCCAACTTGTTAATTAGGGCAGTGGGGGTGGGGGAGCAAGCCCTCACTCCTGGGCTCCCTGCTACATTGGAGGGGTGACCCCCAGCTCCAGTGACTTCATAGACGTTGCCCAAATGATGCTAGCATCATCCAAGCCAGAAAGGACACTTGTCCTGGCAGTTGCCCCAGCCCTGGACACTCTTTTGTGCCACCCAGTGAGGCTCAAACAGCTGAGGGTGATGGAGAGAGAAGCAGCGTGCAGTTGACACTCCACACTCCAAAGAGATGAGAGTACAGCAAGTTGGAGGACCCCAGCAGCGCAACAGTCTGGGGTCATCCATTCCAGATGTCCACAGCCTTCCACAAGAGTCTCCGAGCTGTCAATGGGGAATGGGGGAGAAGTAATAAGTTATAATGTTTCGTGTGTAATGGAGCAGGAGGGAGCACAATACGATTCTTTTTAAAGTTTATCTAGAAGAGTTAGAATTTTTAGAGTTTGGAGGTCAAAAGAACTAATACTGCCGCTATACATAAAATTTATCCACTGAATTCTCCTACACCGTGTTCCTATTTCATATTTCCACCAAAGCGCATTTAAACAAGTCGAGACAGATATATACACTGGAAAGCTAGGCAGCCATCAAATGAGTTTGTTTCATACCCGTACAGCCTGGGATGGGTTCCCTGCCTCACCCTCCCTCAGACACCCCAAGTGTTTGATGCTCAGGGATTTCAGGAGGTGGTGAGAAACACAACCATGGTTAGACTTAGCATTTGGTAAATGTGGTGATTAGCATCGGCAACCTGTATACCTGGGAGGCAATCCTCCAGCAGGGGTGCGAGGGATTGCCTGGGATTAAGGTCAGCCTCTGAGCAGGTCTATAAGGGATTGTCTTGCTTACATTTGTTGGTGTGGGAAGACCCATCTGAATGGTGAGTGGGACCATTCTGTGGGTAGCAGGATGCTGAAATCAGAGGGTAAGATGAGCTCTAGCATCCTTGGTCTCTGTGCCTAGTTATACAGCTGCTCAAGCTCCTGTTGCTGGGACCTCCCTGCCCTTGAACTGGGGGCTAAAATCAGACCTTTCTCCCTTAAGTTGCTTTTGCCAAGTTTTTTTTTTTTTAAATCTGTACATCAGAAAAGAAACTAAGATGGTAAGACCTGACCACCGCCTAAATTATTCTAAGCAGTCAAAACTTAAAGCCTCCTGATCATTGTCTCTGTTCTGGATACTCTTTGTCTTTTATGCCATGACAGTAAAAATGCTCTGTGTGGTGTCCCCCATGCTGGCTCCTGGTTCTCCCAACTCCATAGGCAGTAGCAGTGACTGCACAGTCTTTGTCTGTGATAGGAGGTTTGCCTCACAGAAACAGGAGCATGCTGCAGAGAGTTCACTGGGCTCCCTTTTCCACATAGACTAAGAGAAGTACTTGCCATGCATCCTCAGAGCACACCTCGGGTCTTTGAGAATCAGGAGTATGGAACAGAGAAAAGCTGCCAGACAATTGCCAGGTGCCTGCCCTATCCTGCTCCTCTCTGTGTGACCTCAGGCTTCCTTTTCTGGATTGCACAGTCTCTGAAGTCGGCCCTAGGTATATGCTGTCTGATTCTATGACTCCTATTTTACTGTCATGACATTCCAGTCCCTGGCTTCAATTTCTCAAATACTTCCCGGAACAGTGTAATAGTCAGTGTGGTGAGGTGACCCAGAGGACCCCAGATCAGGCTGAGTCAGACCACAGCCCAAAGGCGTCCCCCCAACTTTCACTTTCTTCTCCCTGAAATTTGCAGTGTGCACCAGAAGCCGGTTCTGAAATTCAAGATGTTGCCTGAAAAGCAAGGACCCTGAGAGATCTCCTTTAGTGTTCAGTGTTATGACCTGACATCTTAGAGGGTGGGGCTCTGGGAAAGAAAAGGCCGTGGCATTGGACCTGGAGTTGGGTTCTTGTCCTGATTCGCTGTCAATGCTGTATAGACGTGAACAAGTTACTCGGCATCCTTGACACCCACTTTCCAGTTCAGTGTGAACGATTCTGGCTTGGCGGATAAGTGCAGCCTTTCTGGAGAGCCACTTAAGTGGTGCTTATCCAAATTAGGTGTCTCTCTCATAAGTCCTCCACTATCCCCCTGAGCATCCTGGGGCATCCCAGCAGAGCAGTGGCCAGTCCAGTGTCCACACGTGAAGAAGCTTGCTCTCAAGAGTTGGAAAGAATCAAAGTCTCCACTGTGGATACCCAGATCAGCCAAGCAAAATGAGCTCACCAGGTGGAACACGATGGATGCAGCTCGTCCAGGCAATAGAATAGATGTCCACACCGGCACGGGTCACTCTCTAGAAGGTAGGGACTGGAAGGACAGATCAGAACGAAATCCGAGCACGTGGCCATATGTGTACATACAACTGTGCACACACTGAATAAAATGCATTTCACAAATACATGTGCAAATTACGAGACAAACTTTGGACATACTGAGAATGACTGCCCATGTGGGAGAAAAGAGAGTAGAACATGATGATGATGATGATGATGATGATGATGATGATGATGATGATGATGATGATGATGATGAAAAGATAGATCAACTGATTATTATGAGAGAGGCCTGCTCTAAGTAGCTGGTGCTAGTCTTCCATTTGCTGAGAAGTCTAACTAACTCTGCCCTCTGTATCTAAGTTGATTTTAAAAATCCAGTTATCATGAAGGCTGAATGGACGATGCGTATGAAGAGTATTTGCGCACTGTGCAATGCTGTTCAAGTATGTCATTATTTCTTCATATTTATAGCATGGATAGGAAAATGTAAGGATGGATGGAAGGGGATGATTAATAAGTAGGGTGATGGGTCCTGCCTTTCTCTCTTGGAAAGTTCAGCAAAGGCATTGAAAGTCCATTCAATATGAGCCTGTAAATCTCAAACTCATAACCCAGACTCATGGCCAATCTAATCCTTCCTCTGAGTTGTGTATCTGCAGCAAACACTGTCGTGTGTCCAGGCCCAGCTTCTCCCTCTTAGAGATCCAGCATCCACCATAGTCTGACAGCAGCGGGTCTCTGTCCCCTGTAATTAATCGCCCAGCACGGTGATATCAGTGCCAACAGCCTGGAGGGGTTGTGACTCGGTTCAGAAAGTGATGTGACCGGAAGTTTGCTTGACAGAGGTTTGAGAGAATACTTTTCCCTGTAGAGAATTGGGCCCATTTCCTCTCTCTTAAAATGAAGATTCTCTCTTTAGAGTGGAGGCTACTGTAACCTTTGACCCTGAAGCAGTAAGTGTAAGAAGAAAGCTAGCATGCCAGTGGGGCAGATCACATCTTGCTTCTTCCGTGGTCTGAGCAGGACTGCCAGGAATGAGCTTCCTCCTTCCCAGAATTCTCCTGTTCTCATCACCCTACTTCCTGTCTGGTTGACCCATCTATACTTCCTGCCTGGCCAATCAGCGTTTATTTAAAACATGATTGACAGAATACAGACAATTCTCCCGAACCATACATGTCCACCAGTGAATGAATGAACAAAAAGTATCCCTACGATGGTAAACTGTTTGGTCATTAAGAAGAAAAGAAGCCCAGCCATGGTGGTGCACACCTTTAATACCAGTACTCAGTAGGCTCTATGAATCTGAGGCCAGTTTGATCCACATATCAGGTTCTAGGGCAGCCAGAGCCTGTCAAACCAAAGGAAGTGGGAGGGGGAGAGGAAGGACTGGAGTGATGATTTGTTGGTAAAGTTTTGCCAAACACAAGCAAGAGGCCTTGAATTCAATTATCAACACCCACAGTCCACACCTGTAACCCTATCCCTGGAAAAGCAGAGACAGGGCAGCTCTCAGGTTCAGTGAGAGACTCTGTCTCAAAGAAATCAGGTCGAAGAGCTGGAGAGAGGGCTCAGGAATTGAGATCGCACGCTGCTCTTACAGAAGATCCAAGTTCAGAACACAACATCCACGCTGCATGGTTCACCACCCGGACCTCCAGATCCAGGGGGTCAGATACCCCCTTTGGATTCTGAGAGCACCTGAACTCACATGGAGAGAGAGAGAGAGTTCTTAAAACAGGCTGCAAAATGAATGAGCCTCGGAGACATTGCAATAAATGAAATAAACTTGTCACAAAAAGACAAATTGTGTATGATTCCAGTTGTGAAGAGGGACCTGAAGTAGTCAGACTTGGAGGAGACAGGAGAAGACCTGGGAAAGGGAAGGGTGGGGTGTGTGCCGTAATGAGGGCGAGGCTTGACCTGCAAGAGAAGAGTTCTAGGGATCCGCTGCACAACATGGATGCAGTTAACACTGCAGAACTATACTTCCTAGCACCAAGATAAATCCTGCGTTAGTGTACTTCCCACAGTCCTTATAAATCGATAGGGTCATTAAACGTTTTCTAGGATGGAGATGCAGGTCTTTTCTCCACAACCCAGGGTTCGAGGACTACCCCCTTCCCTCCTCTACCCCCAGAGAAAAGCCAAGCTCATTCTCAGCGATGCCTAAGAGGAGGGGGCAGCAGGCGCAGCCCCTACTCAGAGTGAGTTCCACTTGGGAGAAGTTAACCCTCCCTCCCACGGTTGACTGCTCTGACTCCTTCTGTCCAAAAGCACTAGGAGGCGGCACCTAATTAAGTGAGCTGCCTTTGACATCACCCATTTCATCCTCTCCTTTCTCAGAGGCAGAAGAGGGGAAATATTTTATCCCAGATCCCACCCAGCCTTAGCGACAGTAAAGACTAGAACCATCAGAGAGCTTCGAGAACCGGCCCCTCCCCTCGCTCTCAGGTAAGTCCGTGGGAGTATTATTTAGCGTTGCTAAAGAACTTCCTATTTGCAAAGTGCTTCGGGCTCATCTATTATTCATGCACTAATGAGAATGCTTAGATTGGGCCTTTTCTCCAAGGAGCTCAAAGCACTTTGTAAATGTTAACTCATTCACCCCGATGGGACCTACAGAAATCCTCACCCCTCGCCTCCGCACTTGGTAAAGCAAAGCCGGGCAGAGAGAGCAAGCGCACTGGAAAGCAGACCTGGAGGCAGGACGCGGCCGCTCCTCTTTCTCTGTCTTCTCCCTACCTGATCTGGTTCCTGGTGCCGAAAGACAAGAATCTAAGGCGAGATTGCGCTGAGGCTGTACGGTGTACAGGGCACAACAGTCAAAGGACTTAAGTTCTAGACGGAGGGAATTAAGGGGATATAAGATGAATGTTTTCTGGGAATAGCTGTCATCAGTCACAAAGCGTTCACCATACAGCAAATCCCCAAATTGTCAACTGTTTTAACGAAGTCTCAACTTCTCTTTATGATTTCACAGTGACTGTGGCCTTTTGCCCTAGGTATGGGCAGGTGTGCTGGATTCAGTCTGTTGCTGGGATTAAACTATTCTGACCAAAAGCTACTGAGGGAAGAAAAGAGTTTCTTCCAGGTTACACTTTGGGCGGCAATCCGACACAGAGGGAAGCAAACGTGGGAACGTGAAGCAGAAACCATGGGGGACACTGCTTCCTGGCTCACTCAGGGCTCATGCTCAGCTTTCTTAGCCAGCCTGGGATCACCCACCTAGAGATGTGGCCGCTCACAGCGGGCTAGTAAGTAGTAATAAAGTTGATGCTTCACGGACATCCCCATGGGCCAGTCTGATTGGGGAAACTCTTCAGCTGAGCCTCTCTCTTCCAGATGACTCTGGGTTGTGCTGATGATAAAACCTAATGAGGAAGGCAAGCTAGGCAGCTTTCCCATGGCTACCCCTGCTCATGGCAGCATGGTGACCAGTGCTCACTTCTAACTCCAGGGTCTGGACTTGAGCGGTCCCTGCAGTGCTGCCACGTCTTGGTGCTGAGGCATAAAGATGGCAGAATCACGGTCTGGCCACGTTGCAGACTCCCGTTCTTGGAAAGAGTTACTCGCCAACGTCAACAGGAAAACAGAGGATGGGAATATTTAATAGGGGATGTTTCCACCCTTTCTTCCGGTGTTACAACTATGGCTTGCTCTAAGAATAACCCTGTCCATGACGGGATACGACCACCGTTTTCTAGAGTGTCCAACCTCTCACCAACCATAGCTCTGGGGTTGGGTCAGTATTTCAGCCCGATGCTGATATGATGCCCACATAGCAAGTGCCCAGACACTGGTGGGGTAGAAGGTAATGCGACTTCAAGAGAAACCTTAAGGCACATGGTTTTGTTATTCTACATTTAAGGCTACAGATGTAGGTCATAAATTTCTCTAGATAAGAGATCAATGATCTACAAGTGTGATTGAATATCCCCAGCAGTGCAGGTGTAGCAGAGAGTTCTGAAGACATCGATGAGGTCATCTTTGTGCTCCCACAGTTTGTATCGCAGGTTAAATGCATGATGGAGACACACCAGAGATGACAAATGGAGGCCCAAGACAAAGGTACACACAAGACTGGGGGCCAGAGCCCAGTGCAGTGGGGAGATGGGGGCTAGGAAGGCTTTGTAGAGGAGGTGGCATCTGAACAAGTGTAACGGCGTAAACGAATGCAGACAGATTGTAAAAATATATATATATACAGCTTTAATAGACTTACAGAACCACCGTTCCTGCGGAGATCAGCAGAAGCAGCAGCTGGGAGCACTCTCGCCAAATTTATATGCAAACATTAGCCCGAGGCGAACACGCCCCCTAAGGGGCGGGACTTCTCCCTACAAACAAGACTAAAGGGAAAGACAAAACCAGCCAAGCAGAAAGGAAGCTGTTCCCTTGAGAAAGCACACAGAGCTAAGACAAGGCAGTGAGCATGCTCTGTGGTCAGAGTTAGAGAAAAACCAGGCCTTGGGGATCAGGGCTCTGGGACATAGCACAGAGCACTTGAATTGCCAGCCCTTGGCAGTGACTGGACAGCACCTATTCAACGTGAAGCCAGTTCCCAGAGCCTGTTTCACCACTCACGAAGAAAGAGAGTTGGTTAAGCCAGGCTGAGTGCAGACTCGCTGAGACTCATAACTTGAGTTCCTGGAGGCAAACCTGATAGTCAATAAAGAGGCAGTGCAGTTCAAACAATATTAAACTTCCTGGGAATGCAGTAATTAGAATCTCAAACACTAATAAAAGAGTGTACAGTTAATTAGCAGGAGTCATAAAAGTCTAAGAACAAATATGCCATGTATTAAACACAACGAATGTGATTGCCGCACACCGACTGAAAAATTAAAGAGAGACTGGAAAGCGAAAGCGTCAGCCAGAAGCGGAAACAGATTCTCCTGATCTCAGCGCCCACAGTTCCTCAGGACAGTGTTAGCACCATCACTCAGCCTTTCTGCTGGAGTTGGAATGTTTTCTTCCTCCTTAACCAGCTTCACTTCCTTGACAAGCCAAAAAAAAAAATCTGCCATATCTGGGCCACATATTGTTTTCTCAGCCTGGAGACACACAGACACACATATGCACGTGAGGGCGTCCACATGCTTCTAACTGGTTTGAAATAATATTTTTAGATTTAATTATTTATGAAGTGGGGCTCTCCCATGCTTTGGCTCACGTATGGAGGCCAAGCAACAATTTGCAAGAGTTGCTTTTCTCCTTCTACCTGAGGGTTCTGGAGTCTGAAATTGAATCGTCAGGCTTGGCAGTAAGTTCCCTTACTGAGCTACCTTGATGGCTCCTGTCTTAGTCAGTGCTCTATGGCTGGGGAAGAGTCACAGACCCTACAGCTATTACAAAGCAGAGCTTTTCAGTGGGGCTTCTTACAGTTTTAGAGGTTTAGCTCATTCATTGTCATCACGGTGGGAGAGCATCACACACACAGGCAGACGTGATGCTGGAGAAGTAGCTGAGAGTTCTACCTCTGGATTCCAAGGCAGCAGGAAGAGAGACTCTGGGCTTGTAATGGACTTTTTGAAACCTCAGATCCCACCCCTACTGCCACACTCCCTCCAACAAGGCTGCACCTCCTAAGCCTTTCAAACAGTGCCGCTCCCTGACAACCAAATATCCAAATCTATGAGCCTATGGGGATCATTCTCAAAAACACCACAATCCTAGATGGTTTTATGTGTAAGTGAGCTCAGACTGGGCTGGCCTCAAACTCATAGAGATCCGCCACTGGACAAGTCTTACATTGATCTTTAGGCCTCCTTGATGAAAGAGTTCATGGGAGAACACAACCCTTCGAAACAGTGCTACCAAATAAACAAATGAACAAATTTGATCACGCTTCTGGATCTAATTGCCAGTTTCTAGAACATAAAGAGAAAAGAAGAACCTAACATCACATGGATTCAGGTAGAAAAATCTAGGCTAAAAAAAAAAATAGTTTAGTGAAAGCAATCTAGCTTTTTCAACAAATAAAATGTAAAGAAAAAAAAGAACTGGGAATGTACCTGTAGTAAAATGTGTGCCACATGTGCCTGAGAGCGTGGGTTCAATCCTTCACGTGTGTGTGCATTTGTGTGCATGTGTGTGTGTGCATGTATGTGCATGTGTACGCGTATGTGTGTGTGTGTGTGCATGTATGTGTGTGTGTGGAGGGATCTGTAGGTTAAAAAGTGAAAAGACATTCACACTCTCTAACATTCCTAGATATGCTGAAAACCCTATGGTCTACATGTGGACGTTAGAGTCACTTTATTTATAACCAGAAAACGTGGACTTATCCTTCAGTCAATGAGGGGGAAACTGGGGTACATCCAACAACAGAACATTACTCCTCGGGAAAAACAACCAAGCCATGAAAAGTGGACGCGTAAGTGCTTATTTCAAAGTGAGAAAAGATACTATGAAAGGGTACATACTGTGTGGTTCTGACTATATAGCATTCTATGAAGGGCAAAACAATGGAGACAGTAAAAATATCCAGCCTTTATAGGAGTAACTGGGTGGAAGAAGAGGACTTTGGGGACAGCAAAACTATTCCATATAATAATGGGACAGAGATACACTCCAGTTTGTCTACATCCTCAATATTTCAATTGCAAGAATGGATCCTCATGTAGATAGCAACTTAGGTAACAATGATGCTCACTGGATGTAAGGAACGAGTCCTTGGATGCATGGATATGACCATAATGGAGGGGGCTATGTTTGTGGGGGACAGAGGAATCGGGCAAATCTCTGTACTTTCCTTTCAATTTTGCTGTGAATTCAAAAAAAATTGTTTGGCTCTTTTTTTTTTCTTTGAGACAGGGTCTTACCATGTAATAGAACTCACTATTTAAACCAGACAGGTCTTGAACTCACAGAGGTCCACCTGCCTTTGCCTCCCAAGTGCTGGGATTAACAGTATGTGCCACCATACTCATCTGAAAAAGAGGGATAATTTTTATTTAAAACTTTAAAGACAACTGCAGCATATGGATTTTGTTTTAATGTTATTCACACATATAGAAAATATGAACACTAGTGAGCTGGACATTTAATATTACTAAAAATTGTTCTTCAGTATTTGTGACATAATAGACCTAGTAAGAATTTATTTTCCATACTTTTTGAGACCCTTCCTAAGACAGTCACAGCTGAAGCTGTGCTACGGCAGCTGCTGTAGATGGAGTGAGACCCCTGGAGCTGTCAAGTCCGGAAGCTGAAGGAGCACACGAATCCATTGTATTATAGTATCACTGTCGTGCATGCTTGAGACTAAACATAAAGGAAATAATTTAAGTCTGAAAGTGGGGGTGTGCTTGACTTGGCTCCTCACTTTGCCTGAAGAATTTTGTCAGTTTTGCCTATCATTCTTCAGGTCGGAGAGCATGAACTCCCGACTCACACCCTGCAGGGGCTCCGTCTTCAGCCAGGGTCAAAACCAAGGTCCTAGCAGCACTGTATTCCTGAAAACACCAAGCCTGCTTCCACTGAAGCCTCTAAAGCTGGGCTTTCCTTGGCCTCAGATTTCTTACCCCGAGTCTCCTCGTGGCTGAGGGGCCATTAGCAGAGGAAAGCCTTCCCTGTCAATGCTACTTCAAAAGCAAAGTCCTCCAACCTCCATCACCATCTCCTTATTCCTTTCCTCCTTTGCATCCACGGCATGTATCACCATGGAAACGACCATAAACATGGTTCACTGATGATGTGTATGTGTGTGTGTGTGTGTGTGTGTGTGTGTGTGTGTGTGTGTGTGTCTTTCTCCCCCAGCTAGAGAGCACACCCCATGGAGGCATGGCTTATTGCTTGTTTACCACTGACTTTGAGTGAATGTCACTACACATATGTAAAATGGGTAAGTGGGGTCACACTGAAGACAGGAGACTGCTAAGCCATGCTTCCGGATGCCAACAAGAGGACCCTCTTGGAAGAGCTAACCTGGGTGGGATGCTGTGTTCCAGGCTTTCCGTTGTTATGACAGAACACCAGAACAAGTCAACTTCAACGAGGAAAAGTCTATTTTGGCTCACAGTCTTGGAGCTCTCAGTCCCTGGTCAGCTGACTCCAGTGTTCTCAGATCTGTGGCAATGTGGGATAATGCCTCACCTCATCGCACCCAGGAAGGAAAAAGAGACAGACCCAAAGAGGTAACTGTGCTACACCCTACTTAAAATATCAACTAGTTTTTTATTGTTCTCCAAATGGTATCTGGTCTCCTTATGTTCCAAATTCCTGATGCTAGAGGAAGGGCTGTGCCTTCATCTAATGTCCCATCTGCTCACCATGACTCTAAGCTACACCAGACCATACCTCTTTCAGCTCCTACCAGAGAGGCCACATCCTCTCATTTAGGACAAGGGCGTGATATCATGAGATGGCTTCTAGACCACATTCTGGAGCCCTAGCTGTCAGATGGATATATATATATATATATATCCATAAGTATAAACATACCACACTCTTTCAGCCAAGGAAATAAAACTAAAGAATACGGGAAGAGGGGCCCAGGAATGCGTAGTGCAATGGGAGAGAGGGAGAGAGCTGGCCTAGCCTATGCGAGACCCTGGGTTTGATTTCCCCAACACTATAAAAGAGGGGATACTGATTTAACTGAAGTCTTGTCTGGCTGAGGAAAGATAAAAATCAGTGACTTTTCAGGCTGCAACTCTGAAACTAGGATACTTTGCTAAACATGGAAGTTGAAGGATGCCCGGGAGAGTGAACTGTGGGAGCTGAGGACACAGTCTGACTGGAGCCCATCTCTAATCACTCGCCTTTGTGACTGGAGGGACACACACACACACACACACACACACACACACACACACACACACACAATTGTCTTCTGGGAAATGCACCCCTGGTGGTGGTTTCTGTAATCTCAGCTTCAATATGCTTTGACTCGTGGTCAAATCAATAGGAATCAGATGTCATAAAGAATGTTCTATTAAGGATCCTGAGAGACGACTCACTCAGTGGTTAAGGGCACCAGCTACTCTTTCAGAGGATCCAGGTTCAAGTCCCAGGATTCACTTAGCAGCTCACAAATGCCTGTAGCTCCAGTCTCAAGGGATCCATTGCCCTCTTCTGGCTTCTAAGGGCAGAAACATACATGCAAGCAAGATACACATAAATTTAAAAATAAATGTCATTGTTGTTATTTTAAAGAATGCTCAATTAAGAGAATACAGCCACGTGTGTGTTTTGTTTGGAGTCTCCCTAAAACAGGTACCACAACAAGAGTTTGAGAGCAGACAGTTATATGGGAAATAATACCAGGAAGATGTGAAGGGAAGCAGGGACTCAGGCAGGGAAGGAAGAAAAGGAAAACCAAAACAGCAAGTGATCCGCTCTGCAGACCGCTGGACTCGGTGATGTTGGGAGAGAGACAGAACACCAGAGCAGGCTGGCCAAGGACCGGGTAGCCAGGCCTCTCCACACCTACTTCTCTCAATCAGTGGCCAGGTCTGTTCCCCCAGGGCCTGAAGTCCTCAGCACCTCCCACCTGCAAGGAGCAGCTTAGGTGCCTGCAGTGGGTAGGCCAGAGATGCGTATCCAGAACAGTTAGTGTGGGTACAGTTTGAGCAGGGTGCCCACAGCACGGCCAACAACCGGGACCTTCAAGAGG
>NC_022020.1:60807646-60826279 GCF_000317375.1 Microtus ochrogaster
AGAAGAAGAAGAAGAAGAAGAAGAAGAAGAAGAAGAAGAAGAAGAAGAAGAAGAAGAAGAAGAAGAAGAAGAAGAAGAAGCAGTTACACAGAAACCACCACCATGTGTGAAGTGTTAAGAGGTCTGTGTTCTGTGCAGCCCTGTACTGTTTGATCATGGACTCCTCAAGTTAGTCACAATTGCATGCTGACTCATTTGTGTGTTTTATGCTGATAGTACTGTTTGTGTTAATAGAAGTCATACAGGAGGCCTTGCTGACATCCAACCTGCATCACCATTATGCCTCATCTAGCACCTCACCTAGCCAGGCAGGGCAAACCCTTGGCAAAATTGTAAACTATGTTGTTCCTCTTCTAGGATCCCTTTCTTTTTCTGTCTCTAGTCTGGCAGATAATCCCTTTCCTTTCTCATCTAGTTGACTGGCATTTTCACACTTTTTATATTTTCAAGCCATCCAAAATATAGTCTCATGGAGAAGTTTGCCAGACTCATTCACAATGTTGTAAGTGGAGCTTAAAGAGATCCAAGGGTCATAAAAATTTCTGGGATTCTTGAATGTCTGCTGGATCCTGGCCTGTACAAAAGCCTATCCGTTTTTTTTTAAAGAGTATTTATCTTTTTTCAAATGTTTTATGTTATTACTTTAAGTGTGTGTGTCTGTCTGTCTGTCTGTGAGTGGGTTGTGCCCATGAATGCAATGCCCTCAGAGGCCAGAAGAGGGTGTAAGATCCTTTGGAGCTGGAGTTACAGGCAGTTGTGTCCACTTGACCCGGGTGCTGGGAATCAAACTTGGGTCCTTTGGAAGCAGAGTACATGCTCTTAACTGCTGAGCCATCTTCCAGTCCTTATCTATAGATTTTATCCCTACTTCTCACTTCCTGCTTGTACCAAGTTTTAAAAGAAAAAAAAAACTATGATTTTTTTGCCTTATCGGATAATCAAAAGAAGACAGAGACTAAGACACAGCCTCTCTTTCAAGAGCCTCGCTCCATGAGACAGCTGAGCTTTGAAATAAGCTTAATCTCTTTGTATCATAATGAAAAGGAACTGACAAACCTGGCCTTTTCATGATATTAAATACATTTCTGCTGCTGACCAGCCAGATAAATACAGAACATATGTGATCCAAAAATCAGAGCAAGTAAGCATATCAGTTAATAATTGCTAGTAAAACTACTTATATGATCTATCACAGTAAAGATGGCTTAAAATGCCAGAGGGTCAAGTCAGATGTGGATCTAAAATATTTGTGATTCTTGCCATTACTTCCCCAGATGACTCTGTAGGTAAAGATTCTCTCTGCCTTCACAGACCCCATGTGTCAGGGTCAGGAGAATGAGTTGAAGGGATCTTATGCATTGGCCTACAAATAGAAAATACCTAGAGAGAGATGAGTTGCTCCTGGAGAATGTTTTTGTTAAAACATTCAGAGTTTAATGGGAAAAAAAAGCCATTAATCTTTAGGTTTATTGGCATCAAATGGGAGCCAGGGTCTAACTGTTTACCTGCACAGTTCTGGGCACTGTTCGGGCCCATGTGCACACCCAAAGCAAAGCTGTTTCTACCAGAAATGAGCTGCCTCAGACCCACGCTGAGAGCCTCTCTTGACTTGTGTGCGCCGCTGGCTGTTGATGTTTGTCTGCCTTGATCGTGCATCCCACTCTTTAAACCATGCCCTCGTAGAGAATTCAAGTCCATGCCTGTGGCCCATTGCTGTCTATTCTGTATTTCCTTTGGAGTATGTGGCTCAGTCCCAGAAACTGTTTAACCTTTGCTCTTTGGAGTGTCTGAGTTTGCTTTCCAGGGGAGTCAGGCATACTTGACTTTATGAAACTTCAGGGTACTGAAAGCCACCAAGTTAATGGCTCTGAGAGAGGCACAGTCCACTTCAGAAGTCAAGCACCCTACCCCTCCCCAAGCTTCTGGTTTCCAACTACATGAATTGAAATAAAGAAGTCATCAACTTCCACCAAGACTTTGACATTGGAAAAGACAGGAGTCTAGTGCCTAACTCAAAGACCCTGAGAACATTATCATCTGTTTTGTTCTGTTTTGTATTAGTCCATTCTCCTTTGACATGGTTATACTTCCCTGAGAGTAGGTAATACGTAAACAAACAAGGTTTCTTCACCAGATTGGGTAGTGAACTCTCATAACTCCAGTGCTAAGAACATAAAAGATCAAGATTTCAAAGTCAATCTCAGCTACACAGTGGCTTTGAGGCCAGCCTGGGCTGAATGAGCGCCTCTTCAAAAACAAAAGGTAGCTGGATGTGGTAGTTCATGCTTAATCCCAACACTCAGGAGGCAGAGGCAAGTGGATCTCTGACTTTGAGACCAGCCAAAAATATCTAGTGAGACCTTGTCTCAAGTAGATAGAGAGGAAGATAGAGAGATAGATGATAGGTGGGTAGATAGATAGATAAGATAACAGATAGATAGATAGATGATAGATTGATAGATAGATAGATAGATAGATAGATAGATAGATAGATAGATAGATAGATATCTTTTAAAAAACAATGATTTCTTTATGCACAGACTTCAAGATTCAGCAGCTCCATCTGCATGAATTTTAGTGAGGACCTCATACTAGAAAGTATCACAGTAAGAAAGGAAGTTAGAAGAAGTAGGAGTTAGCCCTAGTGTCTTGACTTTATTCCTTTCTTTCTTTTTGTGTGTGTATGAGAGAGAGAGAGAGAGAGAGAGAGAGAGAGAGAGAGAGAGAGAGAGAGACCAGAGACCAAACCCAGGGCCTTACTACTGAACGACATTCATAGTCATGTGTTCTCAAGAAAACTAATTAAGAGTCCCCAGAAAATCCCAGGAATCACTTCTGCCATTTCTGAGGTCAAACACCCATTGACCAAAACACCTCCCAGTTTTTAAGGCTCCACCCTTTCAAACTCCACTATCTCTTAATACTGCTGCATTGAGAACCAAACATTCAACACATGAACCTTTGGGTGACAATCCACAACCAAACCTGGACTGTAATATATCTCCAAATATATTCCCTCAAATACCAGTTTCAAAATGAACTGTCATGAATCTGCCTTATGAATAGAGAATTATAGTTCAAATGCAGTTAAGGTGGGCCACATCTACTTAATAACATTACAAGGATAAAATGGCATGATGAATATAAAGTGGCCCACAGTATAACTTATTAATTGAGAGCATATTTTGAAACCTAAACACATGTTAACTTGAAACCAGGTTTTGCTACTTACCTAGCTGTGTGATCTTGAGAAAAAGGCACCCTCTCTGAGCTTTAGTTTTCAAAGACAGTGATTCCAACCGCAAGGGAGACACATGATAATTCAATGAAAGGGTCTTCATATAGATAGCATATAAGTATTTTAACAGTGAACATATTTTTCCTTCTTTCCAAGAAAATACTTCAAGAATGAGTCAACATGTTCTTACTGTTTTATTGCTACAGTGGGTTAAGACAGCATCTCCGGAGCCTCCCACTTACCTCCTGCCTGCTTGTCATAAGCTTTTGCCTATGCTCTGCCAGCCCTGTGAAAACAGGCTTGTAAACGGTTACTAGCCTGCTTATTTGGGACTAATAAATTGCCATCTTTACTTTCTGTGCCTTACCAAAGATATGATTCTCGCCCTCTTCCTGCCACTCCATACCTCTCCGGAGACCTTATAATATTAAACTACGGGATGGCATCATTGTCCCCAGAGACACCCTTCAAAATAGCAGACAACATTTTTCAGTATTTTAACGGCTGATTTCTAAGGGTCTGTCTTCTCAGCTGCACGTGCTGTGGGGGTTCGCAGCAGAAAGGAAAGGAAAGCAAATTACATGAAATCCACAGATTGGCTTAGGCCCGTCTTGGGGAAACCTTGGCATCTCCAAGCTCTACACTGGCTTCCGGTCCTGTACTCAGCATCCCAAATAAGATTAAAGCAGGCTGGGAGTGGAGTGGGGTTTAGAATAGTAGCACTTGGCAAAAGGAGACCACCTCCTTTTGCAGGGGACAGGATAGTTCACCTGACAGTGTAGAGAAGTGATCCGTGTCCCAAAACTCACCAAAAGAAGTACTTAATTATTCCACTGTCTACAGAACAGATTATATCCTACCTCCCAGTCCTTGAATTAGAGAAGGAAGACAATCTATTTCAGTTGTAATTAACATCAGACGCGGGGGATTTCTCTGAAATGTTGTTCCCGGTAACTTTTCTCCCAAGAGGATAAATGCCCTCGTGCCTGAGTTCCCCCCACAGACATCTAACTGGATTCCAAACCCGGAAACTCTTAGAAAGAGGAGGGTTTCCTGCGAGACTGTCCACTTGTTCGCATGCTGATCACGTCGCTGTCCCTCAGTATTTTAAGCGCCCCGACCGCCTGCGGTGCGGGTCACATTTTTGTACTTTGATCGCACCCAGGACTAGAGAGGGACCTTTCTCCCAGGGAGATCTGAGAGGCCAATCCCCAATCCAAGCGCGGGAAGGCGCCGCTGCAGCAAGGCCAGACCTTGGCAGGAAGACCAACCAGGCCACCGCGCGGCTCCCGGAAAACAACCACAAGCGACACTCCCCAGACCCAGGGCAACCTCTCACCGGGACCCGGGTATGGGTACTCTGCGCCCCACCTAACAGGAGGGATTCAATACTCCTGGACTGAGACTCAGTTCCGGCGGGGGCCAAATGTCTTCCGAACCCTCCCCAGAGAATCCAAAGAATGCAACGCCAGCCAGGACCCTGGTCCCCGGAGTACCCAGCCTGAACCTGCAGCATTTCCTTCCTCCGGGAGCGAGTAGGGCATTCAAGACATTCCTCTCGCTCATCCTAGTCAAGCATCAAGAGTCAGCGTCCCGCGTTCCTCCTGGGCCACCTGGCCACGGGACCTTTACCCTCGGCCGAGAGGAAATCCCGTCTGTGCACTAGCTTCTAGGTGCAGTAGCAGCTCGGACGAGGGAAAGGAGCGGCCGGAAGAGAGCAGACGCAACCCGCCACAGAGTAGAGCTCAGGGGTGGAGGGAGCGCAAACAGCCCTAGCCCTGGGGCTCGCACTGACCGCGGGGAGTCTCCACCCCCCCCCTCGGGAGGCGGAGCCGACCCACGTAGCACCGGACAAGTTCCCGCGGCTCCTAGGGGGCGCGGTGAGCAGCCCGGGCAACCAGGAATTCTTCCAACCAAAGAAAGCCTCAAAAGTGGGACAGGAAGCCGCTTCAAGTTCTTTTTATTAACCAAAGCTTCTCTCTGTAACCCTCTCTGCCTCGGGAACTCTACACTGGAGCCTGGGTACCTGAGTTCAGTCCTGTCCAAACTGTGCCGCCCAAAACACGCTGACACTTCCTTTCTAGAAGGAGAGGGAGGAGGCGTCTTAAACTCTCTCCCTTAGGAAAGGCACGACCATAACTGCTTGCTGACTCATTGCCAGGGCACGATTCACTCCGCTACACTTACCCTTCCTGTCCACAAGGCGATGGCCTCATGTGCTGGTCTGAACCCGCATAGTTACAGACACAGAGTCTGGTCTTAACCACTCAGAAGAGAGAGAAAAGGATGAAGGGGAATCTAGGCTCCGACCTCCAGATCTCTCCTTCTGCAGCCAGCACTCTTCTCCCACTACGATCCTCATCCCCCCCCCCGCCCCCCAGTCTCAAAAACCATGGGCTGGTTTCTCTGCAAGCATGCAGACTGTAATAGCGCTGAAAGCTAAAGCCAAACCTAGAGCCCCACCCCCTTACGTCTAATAAGTGAAAGGAGAGTGAACGTACCTAACCTGGGCACCTGGTTTAGCCTGAGGACCCTCCCTCCTTGGCCAGAGCTCCGCCCCACACCACCTTTTCCTACCCAACAAGTTTGCAAACTTTTAAAACCCCAGGGCCTTGGCATTGGACAGGCCATCTTGGTGGCACAGAGCTGCCAAATCTGGTGCATCTGGAGAGGGTATTCGGGTCTTAATAGATACTGAAACTACTGGGTCCCAAACCTGATATTCTCTTCGGCCCAACGCAAGGGCCGCTGGTGGACAGCAGTGTGCCGACTCCGCCCAACACAATCAGTCTGTGGTGCCTTCCACCCGCCAGCACGGGGCTGTTGTCTTAATGAATTACTAATGAGTTAAAATTGGGCAGCAGGCTTAATTAAAGCGTAGAGGCAATGTGTTTACCACATTGTAATTGAACTCATTAGGGCTATGGCTTTTTGTTTTTTAAGCAGCCGCCTTCCTTCTCTACATCGAATAATCTATGGGAATCGTTTATTAGAGAAGGAGGGGGTAGTGAGAAACAGTACATCAATTCTTTGAATGGAAAAGACAGGATGCGGGTGGGGAGGGTACTGTGCCTCCACTCTGCGAGGCTTTGGTGGAGCAGAGGCCAGGCCAAGACTTGCCAAGAAGTGCAAAGGGGAGGTTGGTCCTTGAGTGAGACCCTCACTAGGAGACCTGCCTAGAGACTAGGCCGGTGTACAAAGCCACGTTGTCCTCATCCCTAGATCCTCTCCCCCTCCCCAGCCCTGAGCTCTACCTAGAAACCACTGGCCCACACTTGCCAACTTTCCTGCCCCAGGTTTGACACTCCCTGAAGAGAATGGTTCACAACCCCTCCCCACCTCCAGTTCACTCAGAAGCTTCTCTGCCTCCTTATTGAGAACTCAGTCTCGGAATTTTAACCTTTCCAGCTTTCTTCCCTCGGTTCCATAGATATACAATTGGTCTCCACGACCAATGCTTCCAAAAGGCACAAGCCTCTTGGCCCAGCCGAACTGGGGCAGGGGTGTATACAGGAAACCTGCAGGCCATGGGACAACCTTTCCGGTGGGGAGCTCAAGCTGTTACCCCAAGTTAAGCTCATCTGATGTGCACGACTAACCTTTTGCCCTAGGCCTCACTGTAGTTACCGGGCCTTCAACCTCGCCTTCTTTAGCACGTTTGGACTACTGGGCACGGAGAGGGTGAGGGGGTGAAGGACGGTCTCGCGCTGTCGCCCTGCCTGACCAACAGGCGGCGTCAGAGGACCAGGTCTGAGCTGGAAAGTGGGGGTGCGGATCTGAGCAAGCTAAACCAAGAAGCTGGGTGCGAGGAGATCGACCCTCACCCCAAACTTACAAACTTGCGGAGAAAGGGAGTGGGAAGAGCTAAGGGGCTGCAGGAACCGAAGAGTAGGGGAGGGGCGGGACTGGACTGGGACGCGGAGGAGGACCCGCCCGCAAGCAGGAACGCAGTGGAACGCGGGCTGCTGGCGGCGGCGGATCCTGCGCGGGGGAGGCGGCGGGCGCCGCGGGAGACCGAGCCGCGCAGCAGCCGCTGAGCGCCAGGCAGGCGGGAGAACCGAGTGCTGAGGGCCGGAGACCGCGCGGGCGCGGGCGGCGCAGACAGGTAAGTGGTTTCATCCTCTGCCCTCAGCCGCTACTCTTTTGGAGAATTCTGAGCTGAAAGGCACTCCAGGAATTTCCGGCCCCTTTGGAGCCCGGCTGCTGACCCCAACCTCCTCCCTCCCCTCTAGCGTTAGACGCTCAGAGGTTCCCAAGTGCCCGCCTCTCACCTTTTGTAGGTTTTGTCAAAGTCCCCCATCCTGTCCATTCCCCACACCACCCTACCTCTTCCCTCTTCCCAGCCCAGGAGGTGGAGGTAAATTGTTTCTAATTTGTTGGTAAAAGATTAATTGCAGAGGATGGATCGATTTGATTAAGGCAATTAATCTTTGGTTACAGCGTTCCTGGTGTCACAGGGTTGGGGGGGGCAGTTGAAAGGAAAGAAGACAAACAAGACTTTTTTGAAGAGCAGTCCTCCTGCCTGGGGACAAATCCAGACCTTCCTCCCCACACCACTACCACCCACCCTCCGGTGCACACACCCACCTCCCGCCCTCAAACCCGCAGCCTTGGGGAGGGGAAATCAAGCCGGCGGTTTCAGCACCACCAGGTCCGGACAGCGACTCCTGCGGATGAGCTTCGTAACTTCTGGTCCCTGGAGGTTACACAAAGCAGTCAGCGGCCAGAGCAGATCAAAATGAGGAGTTTACCCACCCACCACTCCATTTCCTGTCCAACTCCTGGGTTCCCTTTCTCTTGTGCTTCGAAGCAAGATCGAGCCAAATGCAGTCCCAAAGACCAACCCTCAAAACTACTGTGAGCACAAGAGAGGAACCCCCAACTAACTCCCCTTAGTGAAGTTCCCAAAGCTGGAGTTTTCTCTTTTCCTGAATAATTAATGCTGGTCATAAATAATTGATGAAGGCAGTGGAGAAGGCAAGAGGGAGGAGGTGAGTGAGAGCCAGAGCGGCCAAAGAGAGATCGAAGAGTTTGTTAAAGGACCATTAAAGAAGCCTTGCTGGGAACGGCATTCCTCCATAGATCACGCAAAGCTGCTTCACCCTGGCACGGGGTAAAAGCAGGAGGCAAGGAGCCTAGCTTGGGGTGAGGGGAGTGTGGTCTGACCAGCCCTGGAACACCCACTTTGAACCTAATGTCAGCACTCTTCCCCATCTCCCCATCGTTCCCCTTCCCTCACCAGGATTCACAGAGCCCTTAGGAGCTGAGTCTCCCCCTCATCTCTGTGTGAAGTTCTAAGCTGCATAGTAAAGACTCAGGGTGAACCTGGGATCTCAGCTCTGTCGTTTCTGCTCAGGGCTGTGACCCGCACTGCTCAATCTCAGCTAACTTGTAGGTGCTGCCCCCCCCCAGGTTCCCTCTACCTCATTCCAGACCCCACGATTTCATCCTTCTCCAGCGATCCAAGTGTCCTTCGGGACTACAGCTTCCAGCTGGTTCTTTCCCACCTGCATCCTCCACAGCTGGAAGGGGCAGACCATTTCCTGCTTCCTTCCTGTCACATCCTCTCCTGCCTCACATGCACTTCCACTCCAAACTCCCTTCAGCCTCCAACTCTCTGGTTTCTGACGTCCTGCCTCCAAACTAACAAGGGTCTAGGAGTCTCCGAACATATATGAAAACCCAAGACAAAATGCCTGTGTTTAGGCTGGAGGCCTTTGCCAGGGCCTTTGACTTCTCTGGGGAGCACTGGACAGATGGCCATACAAGTTTATAGAATAAAACTCTCCAGGATCTCTGGACCAAGCAGCCAGCCAATGTAGTGTAGTATTTCACTGGGACTTCTTAAGGCCAACCATCCCACAAGCACAGGTATGTGTCTTACTAGTAGAATTGACATCAGCATCTGGAAGAAGTTATTGTCGACTGCACTACCACCACTGACAGTGGACTCAGGGCTGCCAGGGACTCCAGGAACCTCCCTCTGAGTTTGTCTACTGCTTAAGAGTTTCCATCATAGCCTCTTTAGAAAGTTCATCTCCTGAGTGTTCCAAAACCCCAGCTTGACTTATGATGCTCCCCAACTGAGAATTACAAGCAGCTTATCAAGAAGGAAAGTATTGTGCAAGCCTCAAGGAGTTTAGGCTTCAGCTTCTGAAGTCAGTTTCACTTTCCCACCCATATCAACTCCCCTCCAACTCTGCAAACCCAGAGCTTACTTTTAAGATCTAGGAGTTCTGAAGGGGCACGGGAATGGAGGGGAGAGTCTTCTGGGATTGCCTGTGCACCAATACAGACAAAACCTACGAGGAATGTGAAGCTAGACAAAGGGGTAAGAAGAAATCAGATGGGAAGAGGCCAGCCCTGGAGCAGCAATGAGTTGTTTACTTCTCAAATAAAACACAACTCTCCCAAGTAGGAAGCTACTGCAAACAAGTATCAATAATGAATGGATCCCCTGTAATAAAATACTTACATAATTAGCACAAGTCAAGTGGTTGCATCATGCTGACCTTTTGGCAATTCTGAGCCAGAGAATTTTGCTCCAGAAATCCTCAGAATGCCATTTATGTTCTCAGGAGAAGGTGAGAATGAAGTATTTGCCTAGCCCTCTACTCTGTTGTGATATGGTTTTCCATTTCTGAACCAGAACGTAAGTACTTCTGAAATATAACAGAAAACTCTCTTTGGTGAATTCAGAACAGTCATTAACATTAAGTTTTAAGTGAATGTTAACAGTAAATAAAGAAATCTCTTGATTGTAATAGTAGTAACAAAGCAATAATTACCCAGTAGGTGGTCATCAGTAATGATAAATGTGTCATTATTACTGTGTGAGTCTGGGAACTCGCTTTTGGAAACTACTTCAGACTTTTTAGCAGCATGGCTGGTTACAAAGCATTTCTTAGCCTGCAAAAGCCATATAATTTTATACACAATTTAGGTGAAAATAAATTTAAATCTGTATATTACATTTTTAATTTCAAGTTAGTAATTAAAGTTGGTTCATTATGCCTCCTCTGAAACCCTCAGTACTCATCTCCATGGTTTGTTTGTGCAATTTGTTTCTAAGACACCCAAGGTTACACAGTTCTAAAAGATGGAAAATTTAATTATTTGCCCACATTAAGAGTTTGTCGGTGATATCATAATATGTTTTGGAAAAGTTTGGGATGCTTATTGCCTTTGGTCTGGGGATATTCCTGAAAATATAACACCCGCAAATATTCAGATAGAGTGTTGCAAGAACCTTTCGGGGGGGTGGGGTTTGTGTGTGTGTTTCAGGGTATTTTTTTTTTTTTAACAAAAACCTCTTTCATCCTTGGTGCTTAAAGGCTTCCAAGTTGGGGTAGTTAACCATGAGATTTATTTGACTAAGGTGTCAGGTCAGCTTTTGCTAACAGAAAGTTAAAGTTTGCATGCAGAAGAAACACTAAAGGCATGCTGCTTACTGGAAACCCAGAGAGCATTTGGTAGTTTATTAGTGTAGTAGGAAACAGCACCAAGCTTGGGGGCAAACAGATTTTGTTCAGGTGGGTGGTGTTGGGGAAAATAACAGGCAAAGAAAAACAAAAATGCCTTCATTTCCCCCAGAAAATAAAACCGAATGTTTCATCTAGCGGTGTCAGTTGGGGAGATGTTAAATGTGCATCCATGTCATTTTCTCTCCAGCGACACGTCAACAACCTCTACCCCTCCCGAGCCATCTCCCTCCCTCTCTTTTCCAAGCTGTCAAAGGTCTTGTTCTACATCCTCTGTGTCAGTCACTTCTTAAACTAGTTCCCTGAAATAAAGAGACACTTATAGACTAAAATAAACCCGAGCCCCATTTGCTATGCTTTGTAGTAGTTGTAATCTTCATACAATTAAAGACTCTTGTGGGAATCCACCCATATACTTGCCTCGGTTTCCTCTTTTACAATCTCTGCATCTTGCATCACTTTCTCCCTCTCCTCTTTTCTCTTTTCCCTTCTTTTGGAATGGCAATCAAAGAAAAAAAAAGGCAAGCATCTTGTCTTGTTATTCATTATTATAGCAGCATCTTTTAGCTGCATCTTTGCCAATGAAAACTCCATGTAGATGCCTATCCTTTTGTTGTAGCAGCCTAGGTTATTCAGGAGCAGAGACAAAAGCCTGAAGTGATGTGATCTAAATGAGCTCCGGGGTTTTCCAGCTGGGACCACCTCCATTTCAAAGGACCCCCTCCTTTTCAGTGTGCGGAGAAGGGGAGTGGAGGGGGTGGGTCATGTGTGTGTGCACGCTCTGGGAGAGGGAGGGAAGGGAAGAGTGCCTGGTGCACAGGCTTACTCCTTCTGTCTCTGTTCATCTTTGATGCAGATTTGCAGGTGTATTTGGGGAAAGCATGCATCCCCAAATCTTTGGGTGTTTTTGTTGCCTTTGAATTTCACCTTGATCAGCTAGCATTTGTTAAGTGACCGCCATGTATGCTAACTTCATGTGCCAGTCTGAATTTATTACTTCCTATAGACGATGTGCATACATGCCTTGCTGTGTTCATAGGTGTATGAGGACTCTGAGAAGATAAATGTTTGTTCTCTCTCTTAAAAAGGGAAAAAGAAAATCCCAGCAGCAACTGTCTTAATTGTTCCTGGTCTCTGAACTGATAAAGAGTCTTCTCTGCCCTTTACCCAAGTTCAAGTTTCCTTGTAATAATGGCTTCCTTTGATAAAGAACAATTAAGACTTGGTTCTTCCCCCAGAGTTTCTATTTCTTACAAAAAGTATGAGCTTGAAAGTTAAGAAGGAATCATTGATTCGCATGAAGAATTTAAGGGTACATAGTTTAGGGGTGCGTTTTCTCTTTTCTTCCTTTCCCCAAGAAAGTTTGTGTTCTCACTGCTTTTCACAGGCAGCTGGGGGAAGGATCCTTTTAAAGAGACAATATTTAGAGAAGCCTCAAAGACTGCATCTGTCTCCAAACACCTTTTTTTATGATTTCTTTATGATGTCCATCACGAATGACCCTTTGGTTGGTTTCTGGTTCTTGTTTTACTTCACAGGACTCTGAATGAGTCAGTGGAGTGAAAATCAGTAAGCTTGAGCTAGGCTTGCCAAGTTGTAGAAAGGATGGCAATTGAGAACTGAGAGCAGTCAGCAAGCATTGTCATTATGGCCATTAACCCTGGTAATTTTTATCATTAATTTCTTTAAAGCGGGATAAACAAACAATCAGGATTTTGACTACTTGTATATAAAATAAACGCTAGAACTTGGGATGGTGGCACATGATTAGAATCACAGCAGTGGGCAGACTCATGCAAGAGAACTGAAAGTTCAAGATCCCATTTATAATTAAATAAACAAATAAACAGTGCCGTCCTGGGGCTGGAAAGATGACTTGGTGTGACTCTTGCTGATGACTGGAATTCAGTTCCCAGTCCCCACATTGGTTGGCTCACCACGCCTATTTATTCCAACTCCAGGAGAATCCAACATCTCTGGCCTCTACACACACACACACACACACACACACACACACACACACACACACACACCATTAAAACAAAATAAAGAATTTTAAAAAGACACTATCAGTTAAGAACAAAATACAGTTTGAGAGAAAAAAAAAACCTTGTATTCCTGAGGGTAACATGGTTTCCCCTCTGCATTAAGTTATAACATCGATGTTATATTTATTATGGAACCGTTGATGCTATCTAACACATCTTCTAACAGATGGGGCCCGTTGTCCTCATTCTCCAGGGAAGGTCAGTTTAAAATACCATGTATAAAATGTGCCAGGCACACCATATGTATATTACTTAATTCTCACTTCAACCCAGTGAGCTCCCTGCCAATATCCTCATTTTGCAGGTAGCAACTAGTGAAATGTAGGTACCTGAGCAAATTTCCACAGCTAGTAGTAAGTGGTCACAGAGAAATTTATACTACATGACTACAAAACCCCTTTATTTGGTGACTTCATCTGTCCACCAGGCTTCAAGTTTCCTTATGGATCTCCTTTCACACCCCTGGGAGTGACAGGGAAATCATGAGTCTCCCAACTGATACAGAAACGCCTTGCCAGGAGCGTCTGTGTCAAGGACAGGAACAGTTACTCCTACCTGAGAGTGTAAACAAAAGGGAAACAGGAGTGATGGGGAGGGCGATAAGGGGTAAATCTTTTTCTATATAATTTGGTTCTGGGTTCTTCAGCACCAAGGTAAGAGTGGGAAGAGAGCTATCTGATTGTAATGGATTTATTGTATTAAGGTCTTTATCTTCGAAACGGGGCAGATATGAGAAGTTACAAGTGTGATTCCCACATCACTTCCTGCCTGCCTCTTAAGTGCAATCAGTTCTGCCTCTGCCCCAACCTTAATCTAATGCTCCCGTGGATTCAAGCTGGGAAGTTTCGTCCTGGATCCCTTATGCCTCCGAGCGACTCGTTGAGTGAGCACCGCGGACAGCTCCTCCCCTTGCTCTGTCCAGGGCGTCCTACTCAGCCAGATCCACCCTCTGCGGGCTAGGAATCAATCCGCTTCCAAAGTGGAATAAGCTGGGCTGGGCCCTGGCTTGGTTTGAGTTCCCTTCAATCAATTGTTAATAGTCCTAGCTATGACTCCATGGGCCCTGGATTGCTGTCCATGTGCTCTAACATGGAGGCCTTGCCTCTCCAGTTCCGAGGGGGAGGGAGGGAGGGAGGTAGCTCGGTTTGTGGTTTTCCTTTGGGTCCGGGGCGTCTGGGCTCCTTTACCTGTCCTTGGCCTGGGTGAACCGCAGCCGCCCGGAATGGAGAAGAGAATGGAAATGCTCTCCTTTGTGCGGTGATAGATCATGCAAACGGGTGACACCAGTTTAACCAATGAAACTATTTGAATCAATTAGCAGGCTGAGGAGAGGCCCCGACGACGTGTAAAATGCATGTCCGCTCGAATAGGAAAGCATTGATTAACTCATCCCAAACAGCCTTTTCCTGCCTGGGCCAACTCCTCCCAGGGTCTTTCAGGGTCCCAGATGCCAGGGCAAGGACTGGCCCAACCCTGGGGATCAGCAACAGGGGACTTGTTCAAAACAAAGGGTCTGAGGCAGTGAGAAGAGAATTGTTCAGAGAACACAAATGGGCTTCTATGCATCTTCTTAGTTCGACAACAGACAAGACTCTCTGAGAGCAGAGTCCACTTTAAAAATAACTTCTTCAAGCCTTCAAATTCCAAGAATGCAACTGCAGGGCAGCCAGGCTCACTGGGGAAAATAAAATATTGACTCTTCTTATAATTATTTGAATAAAAATATTTAGCCTTACACTACACATTTCTCTTTCTAGTGAGACTTTAAAAAACCGAAGTGTCAGGATTATATTCAATAACCCTCCAAAGTGTGCTGGGTGAGGAAAAAGTGACTGTCGGTGCCACTGGGGTGTGGCTTCACTGTAGAGACAGAAAGACAGATGAGATTTTAAAGAAAAAAAAAAAAGAAAAGAGAAGAAAGAAAAGAGAGAGAGAGAGATTTGTTGTCTTTGTTATTGTTGTTTTTCAAGACAGGGGTTCTCTGTCCTAGAACTTGCTTTGTAGACCAGGCTGGTCTTAAACTCACAAAGGTCCCCCCTGCCTCTGTCTCCTCAGGGCTGGGATTCACCACCACCTCCAGGCAGATTTTTTTGAAGACACCTTTTTAAAAGTAAGAATCTGCCTTTTTAGTAAATAAGGGAGCTGCGTGGTAAAAGCTTGGACCCTGGAGCGCTTCCTCCCTGCATGCTTCCCAGGCATTTCTGAGGGGTACCTCAGTGAGAGAAGATCAGCATCTGTCACCCCAATCCCAGTCTCAAGACCCGCCCATTTGCCCATTTTCAGCTTCCTATGTAACTAGAGCTTCCCTTCTAGCAGCCTGGGCTCTGGGAACTGTGAGCAAGTCTAAACCTATTTTGTAGATGTCGCGGCAGTGGATTCCAAAAAGGAGGCAATGAAGAAGGAGGATGAAGGCTTGGCCCTGGAATCCTGGGGAGGAGAGAGAAACGGGCTTAGGGATGACTTGTCTTCTGGTAATGAGACTGGAAAATGACCGTGGTGCTTTTTTTTTTTGGCAAATGAACCAGAAAGCCCCCAAATCCAAGTTCTTCCTTCATCTTGGAGCATTAGACAGAAAGCACTGAGCTGGTTTCAGCACCTTAAGACAGGATATAATTTGTGCTTTTGGTGCTCTTAGAAATAAGGAGATTGTTGGAAAATTATTTCACTGCCATTTGAAACTTTGGTGTCCCACAAATACCACCATTTTCATGTCCCTCAAACTGTTTTCAGGATATTGATAAAAAACAAACAAACTCCTGAGCAAATGCCCTGATTTTCTTACCTGACTTTGCTAACCTTTGAAGATGTAAGATTTCACATTTTTATACTTGTATTTAGGGACTGTGTGTTTGTGCTGTAATGGGATCTTGGACTTAGTGGGGGTAGTTCCATCCTTTCTCCAGCAAAACTGTCCATTCCTAAGCCTGTTTTGCCTGGCAGTGACCGGACTTCATCTAGACTAATACTGCAAGAATATAACTTGCTGTTCCTGTCACAGCAAGTACCTTCCTTAGACTGTCCTCCAAACAAATGGCTTCTTTAGTTTCTGATAAACTGGCCAGTGATTGTTTTTACTCTTAAGAGCCAGCCAATTAGGAGACAGCATTGCACACTTCATTAATATCCCAGGTGTGCCCACTTCGGGGGGGACTGTGGGGAAAATTCTGTCTCATCTTAGTGGGCTCTTTTTGGGGGAAGGGTCTGCATGCTCTTTCAGAAGTCTCTAGAAATGTATTTCTCCAGGGGAATTGGCAATTTGTCCAAAGGGCTGCCATGCTGGGGACTCTGTAATAGACCACTCTACGTTTGTGGCATGGCCTGCATAGATCTTATACGATGAGTTACAGGAGTGGTCTAACCATGGCTGGTAGATGAATGCACACTGGCACCCACTGGTGTCTTCACTCAATTTTACTCACTATGGACCAGAGACCAGACAAGGCTCAGTGGCTGCTTTGCCCTGAAAAGTAAGGGCAAACCTGGGGTCACTTATCTCTTCCTGACTCTCCCAGTTTCCGCATTGGTCACTCTATGTAGAAATTTCTTTTCTTGCTCTTAGTCTGCAGTGTTTCAAAGGAGGTGCTGCCCTGCTGGCTGCATTCTGTTTCTTCGGAGACCCAGGGGCTGCTAGGAGGAATCGTTCAGGAAGGAGGGTGGCTTTGAGGAGGGGCTAATACAGGCAGGCAGACTCTTAGTTTGCAGATATTCTAGAATCTCCCCAGGATACACACAAGCAGTTCAGCTTTGGAATCCTAAACCAGATCAGGGGTTCCAGCCTCTCATTGCTGTGTTTTGTTCTCGGGTTGGGGAGCTGTCAGTTGCCCTGGGCTAGGTGGTGGCTTTTCGCGTCTGCTGGGAACGGATCTCTAATGTAGCTCTTTCTCGCTTTCGCTCTCCCCCTCCCTCCCAGTAACATGCCAGCCCTTTAATGTGGAGTGTCAGGGAGACGGTGACGTCACCCTGCCCGCTGGGTGGCGTCCCCTCCATCGGACACGAGTTCAGAGATAGAGAAAGGCGCTGTCAGACAGCGCTCCACTTGGGGCTCGCTTGCCGCGGGTTTCCGCGTGCCCACACTTTCTGCGGTGGAGGGGACACCCCGCCTCAACCCAGGCCCTCATTCTGCCCCCCGCCGGGGTTCGAGCGCCATTAGCTCGCGCCAGCGCGGGGATCTTCGCTCAGCTCGCCTGAGTCCCGCCCGCTGGATTCGAGGACCCGCTTGGATGCTTCGCCTCCGAGCGCCCTCGGAAGATGGGCCGGCAGCCACGAGCCTAAAGACATCGAGGGGTTATCAGGTACGACTCAAACCCGACCGCCCTGACTCGGCACCCAGTTGGAAGTGGAAGAAACCTAGCTGAGGAGTTTTAGCAGTAGGTGGAGGGGATGCGGGCCTCGGAAATGGTGGGTAGCAGAACCAGAATGAATTTGCGGGTCGTTGACTCATGAGGCAGATGGAGAAGTTTGTCGGGTTCCCTTTCCAGCTCAACTAACTTTTGTCTCTCCTTTCACCCCTCAAAATGCACCTCAACCGAAATCTTATTTGTGTCTCTGATGACGGAGTTTCTGGAAGGGTTTGTGGGTAAAAGTGGGGGTACATCCAAGAGGAGGCATTTCTTCCGGCTCTTCCGCGCGAAGGTTGCGCTTCCTAACGCGGAACCAACTCAGCATCCGTGTTTCTAAGAACCGAAAGTTCGAGTTCTCCCAGGGTCTTATTGATATAATACGGTCTTCTCTGAGAGAAAAATGAACCTGGGAGGGTCATCAGCCGAAGCTAGGTCTGATAGTGTCAGACTCGAGAATCACCATGCCTTGAGTGCCATTTAATGCCCTAACCCCTAAAAATATGTCCTCTGATCTGTGAAGTGACTGACACGCCTAGCGATCCTCTCCTTCGAACGAGATGTCTTGTTCGGCCTTCTTGGAGGTCGAAGAAGAGCGCAGAAGATCCCGGGGGCAGCAGGTCAGAGGAGGTCATTAGAAGTCATGGGGACCCAAAGACGAACATCGTTGCAATCATTTGGTTGAGGGGATTGGTTAGTGTATTCTCTATGATCGCTGTAATAAAATCCAGTTTGCTGCCAGGCGATGGACACCGGTGACTTTTCAGGTCAAAGGACAGCTTCGGCCTACGCATGGTCCAAGTAGCTCCGGGGAGAGCATTGCTTTTCCTGGGGAACGCACCATTTAACTTGGTTTGACTTACCGTTCTTTTCGCTCGGGTTTCTTTGCTCTATCACTGCTCTATTTTCAACTTAATGAGTTTTTATTTTTATCCATTGGAGTATCCAGCTGGCCAGGTGAAATCAGAATTTTATTTCAGACTGAACCCATAATCCACTTCCAGTGCGTCCACAATTGGTTACCTAATCTGAAAATTATGGTTACTTTTGGGCACACTCTCGACACAGAACAGTATCGACATTGCCAAGGAGGCAAATGTCACAGAAGTTGACTTGTGTGCAACGGAATACACTTTTTAATGCTCTGCCTGTCGTGATCCCCAAGAACTGTTTCTTTGCTAGCTTTTGGGTTTAACATGACCCATAACTTGTCTAAACACGACAGGAAAGCACTTTTTTACTGTTTATGTCTCCAACTTCTTCTTGATCCGTCTATCTAGAATTAGATGTCCTTGGCTCAGGAAAGGGGTCTTTGGAAATTTGGGGGCAATCGCGCAGCCCTCAAATTTTCTAATTACACTAAATAAAATAATACCTAATAGCAAGGATGAGGAAGAAGAGATTTCGTTTTGCTTTAATGAGCAATGTTTTAATCAGTAGTGAATCTCGCCCCCAAGGAAACCACAGACACCACAAAAAGCACTTTTTAGAATGTTTGGGTTAATTTTTTAAAACCAAAATCAATTTTT
>NC_022020.1:60826379-60828894 GCF_000317375.1 Microtus ochrogaster
TCTCTCTCTCTCTCTCTCTCTCTCTCTCTCTCTCTCTCTCTCTCTCTCTCTCGCCGTGCCCGAGTTCTTCATGACTTGTGTATCATTAACGACCACAGTCATTTCTTTCTAATTCCTATTGGACACGTGTCTTGTTGCAGCAATCATTTTTCCCGTAAATCGGGGATGTCTTGAGTTTTTTAGGAATTTGCTGAAACCGATAGATAGGCAGACAGATGGGTGGGACCAGTAGGACGGAAGACAAATTACTAACTCCAAGTGGCTAAACTTTCTCAAAGGAGACCTTGAGGGGAATTTTAAAAGATGACCTTTGTGCACCTGAAACTCGCTCAGTTTCCCAGTGTCTTAAGCAAGGCAAGGAGCTATTGTAATTTTCAGTTAGTTCTCATCCCTTCCCTCTAAGACCGGAAGGTTCAAGTCAACTTTCTTCTTTCCTTCCCAGTCTCCAAGGCAAACCCGGAGCGCTAAGCCCGCGGTTCTGCAGTTGAGGAGATGGCTTCCAGCCCACTGCCGGGGCCCAACGACATCCTACTTGCATCGCCTTCGAGCGCCTTCCAGCCCGATGCACTGAGCCAGCCACGGCCGGGGCACGCCAACCTCAAACCCAACCAGGTGGGCCAGGTGATCCTCTATGGCATTCCCATCGTGTCCTTGGTGATCGACGGGCAGGAACGTCTGTGCCTGGCGCAGATCTCCAACACCCTTCTCAAGAACTTCAGCTACAACGAGATCCACAACCGCCGCGTGGCGCTGGGCATCACGTGCGTGCAGTGTACGCCTGTCCAACTGGAGATCCTGCGGCGCGCTGGGGCCATGCCGATCTCTTCGCGGCGCTGTGGCATGATCACCAAGCGTGAGGCCGAGCGCCTTTGTAAGTCATTCCTAGGCGAAAACCGGCCGCCCAAGCTGCCGGACAACTTCGCCTTCGACGTGTCGCACGAGTGTGCCTGGGGCTGCCGCGGCAGCTTCATCCCAGCTCGCTACAACAGCTCTCGCGCCAAGTGCATCAAATGCAGCTACTGCAACATGTACTTCTCACCCAACAAGTTTATTTTCCACTCCCACCGCACCCCGGACGCCAAGTACACCCAGCCAGACGCTGCCAACTTCAATTCCTGGCGCCGCCATCTCAAGCTCACAGACAAGAGCCCTCAAGACGAGCTAGTCTTCGCCTGGGAGGATGTCAAGGCCATGTTCAACGGAGGCAGCCGCAAGCGCGCGCTGCCTCAGCCCAGTGCACACCCGGCCTGTCACCCGCTCAGTTCCGTCAAGGCAGCTGCGGTGGCGGCCGCAGCCGCAGTGGCCGGGGGCGGGGGCCTGCTGGGCCCGCACCTACTGGGCGCGCCACCCCCGCCACCGCCACCACCACCCTTGGCTGAGCTGGCTGGCGCCCCGCACGCCCATCACAAGCGGCCGCGCTTCGACGACGATGACGATTCCCTACAGGAGGCAGCCGTGGTGGCTGCAGCCAGCCTTTCGGCAGCCGCCGCCAGCCTCTCGGTTGCCGCGGCCACAGGCGGCGCAGGGCCGGGTGCAAGCGGTGCCGGGGGTGGATGCGTGACCGGCGTGGGAGTGGGCGCCAGTGCGGGGGCTGGTGCAGCAGCTGGCACCAAAGGCCCACGCAGCTACCCAGTCATCCCAGTACCCAGCAAGGGTTCCTTCGGGGGCGTGCTGCAGAAGTTCCCGGGCTGCGGGGGCCTCTTCCCACATCCTTACACCTTCCCAGCCGCGGCCGCAGCCTTTGGCTTGTGCCACAAAAAGGAGGACGCGGGCACAGCGGCCGAGGCCCTGGGGGGAGCGGGTGCCGGGAGCACAGGTGCGGCGCCCAAGGCCGGTCTGTCGGGTCTCTTCTGGCCCGCGGGCCGCAAGGACGCCTTCTACCCACCCTTCTGCATGTTCTGGCCACCGCGGACCCCAGGCGGGCTGCCCGTACCCACCTACCTACAGCCACCGCCGCAGCCACCGTCTGCGCTTGGCTGCGCGCTGGGTGACAGCCCGGCCCTGCTGCGCCAGGCCTTCCTGGACCTGGCTGAGCCGGGCGGCGCGGGTGGCAGCGCCGAGGCAGCACCCCCGCCGGGCCAGCCTCCCCCCGTAGTGACCAATGGCCCTGGCTCCGGTCCTCCCTCTGCTGGGGGCACGGGAGCACGCGACGCGCTCTTCGAGTCGCCCCCGGGCGGCAGCGGCGGGGACTGCAGCGCCGGGTCCACGCCACCCGCAGAGCCAGGAGTGACGTCCGGGACAGGGGCTGCGTCCTCAGGAACCGGTCCTGCGGGCACCCGTGTGCCGGCCCCCCATCACCCGCACCTCTTGGAAGGGCGCAAGGCGGACGGCGGCAGTTACCACCATTCCAGCGCCTTCCGACCGGTGGGCGGCAAGGACGACGCGGAGAGCCTGGCCAAGCTACACGGGGCGTCGGCGGGCGCGCCCCACTCTGCCCCAGCACACCATCACCACCACCACCACCACCACCCACACCATCACCACCACCACCCTCCGCAACCGCCGTCGCCACTGC
>NC_022020.1:60833994-60840921 GCF_000317375.1 Microtus ochrogaster
TGGATGGAATTTTGAAAGAGGTTTCTGGGCTTGCTTGAAAAGGCGTTCATGTCCTCATATCCATTCAGGCTAGAAACCTCTGGCGGGCCCTCAGAACCCTGAGAATGGTGGCCAGAGTGGCTATAAACCACTCGATGACCCACTGTTCTTTAGTATGCAGATGGAAATAAAATGCTAAAAAGACGTAAGCAAAAGTACAGACAGGATCCATGTTCACATAAACATTCCGTGGTGCCTGGAGCTCTGGGCGGCACAGTCAATAGTTACATTGGTAATAACACCTACTCATAATGTTGATATATTGCTAGTCCCTTTCTCACAATAATTAATTTGATACAGATTCCCAGAGAAGCTTGTTCCATATTGATTTTCCATATCACAATCTTACCCTCACATTATTCAGGGTAGTGCATAGGTAGTAGGTTATGTGATATTATTATCTTGTATTGAATGGAGGAATGGGGAGGAAGTGGTCAGGATGAATACACTACTGAAATATGCAACTTTCAGGAGGATATTGTTGAGTTGATACTGGGCGACAAGATTGTTATTGTGATTCCTTTAAAAATGTACTTCATTTAGTCTATTACTTAATCTATTTTGAGGTGGAGTCTCTTTATATTTCCCAGGCTGATCTCAAATCCATAAGCTCAAGCAAGCTACCTGCCTCAGCCCCCTGAGATACTGCTAGTGGGTGCCATTGCTTCTGGCTTTGTGTGTTTAAAACTTCAGAGGGTTGAAGGCAGGTTTTGCTTTTGTATGAAATTTTCATTCTCATGGTGATCATGAATGTAATTACCAGGACATTTCAGTGGTGATGCAGAGAAACAAATATGTCTATTCTCAATGACAGTTATTGTATTAACTGGTCCCTACTATAAATGCTATGCCCTCAGCTGTCCCCTTACTTGTAAACATTGATTAGCCTGTAGTCTTCCTATTGGAATACAATTTGAGGAAATCACAGAATGAGCATCTGTATTTTAGTACTAATTCATGCAGTCATAACCAGATTCTATTCACTTGGCAGTGTCAAAAACTAAAAGAAAAGTCAAAGAGACCATGTGTATTTGTGACTCGCTGCTTTGGATAGTAGCAGACAAAACTACTACACCCAGTGCCTCCTCATCTGTGGAGAGATTCCTTTCCATGTGACAACCATTGGCTTTCCTGACTACATGAGTCTGTGTGCTTTACTTACTTGCTCCACACTTAGCTTAGAATGCCCCGTACATACTAGACAGTTTGCCACTCCGGTCTCTGCTCTCTGGTTGCTCCAACTAAGAGCGGGAGACAAACCAGCCAAACTGGATTGTATATAAAATGATTTGAATGTATATAAAATGCCACCCAGGCCACACCCAGAATTTTCATACTTAGGAAGCTAAGGCAGGAGGACCACAAATTTCAAGCTAGCCCAAGCTAGATAGTGAGACCTTACCTCCAAACAAAACCCAAATAGGAAAACATAATACAGTCAAGTGGGGCTTACATAACTATTTCTAGCATTTAATTCAATCATCATTTTGGTAGATTACCAGTACAATATTTAACTCTTTTGAATAAGCAGAGCATGAGAGAAAAAGATAACTTTTCAAACTGTCTGGCAAATCAGTGGTCAGGTTTTGCTTTTATAAGAGTTTTTCATTCTCATGGCAATTATGACTGCAATTGCCAGAACGTTCCAGTGGTTACGTAAAGACACAGATATGTCTGTCTATCCTCAGTGGCAGTTTTTGCATTAACTGGTCCCTGATATAAATTTGGTTTATCTGCAACATTTATTTCTGTGGAGTTGTTCCTCATTCAGTTCAATATCCCCTTTATTCCAAGCTTTCAGCCTTAACGATGTTATTTTTAACAATTTGAAGTTGACATTTGTAATGGAGTTTTTAAATCCTCTCTGGAAAAACATCACATATGGTAGCTGTTGTGTTGTGTATGATTCAAAGGGCCAAGCGAGATGGTCTTAAGCAACCAAAACTCCCCCAGAAAGCAGCAGAACTTTCAAAGCACACCAAGTCAGACAGAATTAAATGGAGAGCAGCTCGGTCAAAACATTACCAACTCAAAACTAGATGACAGGATTTCCTTGCAATCCCAGAGTGGGTTCCGCATCTCCACTTTGAATAACTTCAGTGAAGTTAAGTGATTTGAAATTGAAAGCAGTGGGGTAAGCTGGCGAGAGGGCTCAGAGCTATTGCAGGTCAAGGAAATGAGGAAAAGAGGCATCCTCCTGCGTTCAGTCCCTCGGACTCTGAGCGCAGCCACATCTTGCTATCTGTATAGAAGTTTTAAAATCAATTTGATTTCCACGGGTATGATTCTATAGTGTACTTAATTTGCTGGGGATGGATTTCCAAGAATAGTAAGAAGCAGTTACACTTCTCATGAATATATAGCACATGAGGCACTCTGATTTATTATTCCATTCGATTTTAGAACATGCTTATGATTTAAAAAAAAAAAAAGAAGAGAAATTCTTAAAAGCCAGAGAAGTAGATCTGAATTTTTATTCTCTCACTTGTAAGAAACTTAGGGTAAACAACACAAAAAATATTACAAGGCTCTGTATCTAAGTTCATCTGCCTATAGAATATGATAAACCCTCTGATTTATTATGAAAATTATTTTTAGAAAACATATCTTGAAGCCTTTCAATATATGTACTCGGATTAAACAATCCCTGTATTTAACTTTCTATTTATGAATTTTTCTTTATGCTAATTTTTTAATTTATCTGAAACTTTGAGATAGAAAACAATGGAATGATTTCTAGGGAAAAAAATTACGAGTATCGAGATGGTGGAAAGAACAAACCAAGTTCTTCAAGTTGTTCTCTGACTCCACATGCATGTGTTACATTCATGCATGTCCCTAGCTATACTCACACACAGACACACACACACACACAGACACACACACACACACCTCACACGCAAAAGAAATAAAAGTAAATGCAAAACAAATAGAAACATTACATAGTGTTAACTCATAGAATCAATTCTAAAACTCAAGAAAAATCTAAATTGAAGACTGATTTAGATTCAAGGGTCACGGATGAAAGTAAGAAGTAACATATATACAACTAATATGGGATTTGCTTGTTCTTTGAGCCACAGTCTGTATACAGGCAGGCTGTCCTCAAATTCATGGTCCTTCTGACTTACAGTCCCTCCTGATTGCTGGCACTACAAGAATGTGTAGCCACAACCAGCTCAAATAATACATTTTGGGTATGCATCGCGAAGTGTGCCACTGCTGGGTTTTATCATGACCTCCCTGGCATTACACTCTGCGACAATCTCTTTTCACCAGTGGGGTAGTACTCAGCCAGCCTGTTCTTTAGTACACCCACTTTGGTGACTTCTTTTTTTTTTTGTTTTTTGTTTTTTGTGACCTTACAAAAGTATCAAACATCACAGAGAAGAAGTTTAGTGTAATACCAAGAAATAAACAGGCATCTGTATTCCACTGACAGAGGAGAAAGCCATTTAACTTCGCTCCCTATGTGACTTATGACTTTGTGATGTGTTTCGGGGTGTTGTGAGTGTATTTTTGTGCATGTGGGGACACTTGTGTACGTGCACACATGGAGACTGACGATCAGCATTGAGTGCCTTCCTTGGTCTGCTTCCACCTTATGCAAAGAGGCAGGGTCTCTTTCTCTCATTTGAACCCAAACATCTCTGGTTCTTCTAGTCTAGCTAGCCAGCCTGTGCAGGGGAATCCCATCTCTCACTCTCTGGGATACAGGCCAGCCATGACATCCACCTGTGTTAGTGGGTGCATGGGATCTGAACTCCGGCCTTCATCTTTTACCTGCTAAGCAATCTCCCTAGCCTCTGTATTTTGTTTTCTTATTCCTGGATGCAAGGAACCTTTTAAAACCCCATAAATGTGCTAAATGTTCAATTATTCCAGTTTAGACTAATTTTAACTCCATCTAACTTGTACCTCTAAGATACATTCTAAGGAAAAGAGAAAAGGTGCAGAAAAGTCTTAAGCCAAAATCAGTTATTAAAATTCGGTGTTTATTTTGGGAGCTCAGCAGGCCTGTTTGGCAAATTCCGGGCCCCGTGGAGAGAGTACTGGAAGGCAGGGGGGCAGCAGAGCAGCCATCCGGGTGGAGATGCTGTGATAGTGTGTTGGGAACAGAACACAGACAGGAATGCAAGAGTTCCCAGGGCTGTTGAAGCATTTGGTTGCTGGACATGGCCATCTGAAAGTGAGAATACATGTGTATCTTATATACAGAAGCTGTCCCCAATCCAAATGCATGTATCTACTGAAGTGACCTCCCGAGGATACATGCTTTCTTCCTGTACAAGCAAACATGTTGCCCAAAAGATCTTCACCAAGTGTTTTCAGTAACAGTATCGGGAGGATCAATGTGCTGGCCTCTGCGGCTGCTGATGGCAGAGCCCCTGAGAGCTGTGTGTTACTCAAGGAAGATTTGAGGAGATAGCTAAACCAAGAAGTAGGATGCCAAGGAGGGGAGGCCTTTCAGTAGAAGGGACAGGCAAAAGCCAAATCTTTTACTACTTATTTTAAAAATTGGATTTGATATTGTGCCCCACACCAGTAAGACACCCCGCATCCTAGGGTATATAACCTGAACATGCAGGTTACAGTCTTTAAATATCTGATTTATTTAATTCAAAATGTAAAGATTTGTTCTTACTCTTTGAAATTTTTAGACATGTATACAATATTTCTTGATTATATCTACCTCTCATAACTCCCTTCCAACTTCCCCCAGAATCCTCCATCATATCTCCCTCCCAAAGTCATGTCCTCCTTTTATAACTGTTTACTCATTTATTGCTATTTTTAACCCACTGAGTTCAATGGGATCATCCATAGGGGTTTGGAGAACCTACCAGTGACCACACTCCTAAAGGAATGTGACTCTCCCCTCCCCACAGCCATTAACTATCAGTAGCTGCTCAGCTAGGGGTGGGAACTTGGGATTCCCTCCCTAAGCCTTGCTGGAATTTTTACCTGGCTTGATCTTGCACGGATCTTGTTCAGGTAATCACAGCTACTGTGAGCTCCTGTATGCGATAGTCACGTCATATGCAGAAGACAGCTTGTCAGAGCTCTCCTCCAAGTCCTCTGGTTGGCCTGCTCTTTCCACTCTCTGTGACTTGGGTGGGGAGGGTGTCCCATCTATGCTGAGCCCCATAGTCACTCATTCCCAGCACTCACTGAGCAGGTAAGAGTCTCCACATTGGCCACTGTTCACTTCAGTAAGAAGCTTATCTGAGCAAGGTTGGGAGCAGCACAAATCCATGGCTATAAACACAAATCTTTAGAACAGAGTTTGACCGCACAGTCACAGGATAGGGTCTCCACCGAGGACCAACAAGTTCCCTGGCCATGCTTTGGGCCATGTCTACAATGCCTGGCTTGAATTCTTTCCTGTAGAGCAGGTCTGAAACCCAGGAGAGTTCAATTTGTTCCCTCTGTAAGCAGCCTTGCCACTACTGCGCCAGGGTTGTAGATCACATCTCAGCCAGTGTTACAACATGTGGGTCCGGTACTGACTAAGACCATTGATGCTTTTTCTCTTCCAGAAGCCTGCCTAGCCCTTTTCAGCACTAGGAAAACAAGCATTCAGAGAGAGTTTCAATGGCATCTATGTTATTGGCTTCTTTTTCTGTCCTGTGCCCATCAACTGAACATGGCATCTCACCTATTCATGTGGCCTGGGGAAATGAGTGTGCCTAACTTGCATATGATCCTACATTTCATCTCTAGCCAGTAAGATAGAAATAAATCATTAGCATAAATAGAAAAAATGAAACACTTTTGTAGTAAAATTATTATTGTAGTAAAGTTAATAAATTCTAATATATGTGATATTTTATTGGAAGCCAGGGCAGACATTTATGTTAATTACTATTTTCCATGTTTTAGCTAGAATTCACACTATGTGTTTTCACACAGAAACTTTGAAAATGTCAGACAGGAGCAGAGCTTATTTTTTATTGGGACATCATAAACCTCCCAACAGAACTGAAAATACAGTTAGCCTGATTTGGGACATCATAAACCTCCCAACAGAACTGAAAATACAGTTAGCCTGATTTAGTCTGACTTTTTTTAAATTAATTGAAATGTATTTTTTTTTCACTTAAAAGAGTTAGGTTTAACATTTTTTTTTCACTTAAAAGAGTTAGGTTTAACTATAAGAATTAGTTTAAACATCCCCGTGGCATTTGAAGATTTACAATAGCATTGGTTGGTGTTCCTTTCACAAACTGGAATAAATTAGTACGACGGGCATTTGTGGGAAGCATTTGCAGCGTACCTGGGGTAGGGTGATGGGTGTTCCTGCCTTCAGAGAGCAAAGTGCCTAGTCAGGAAGCAGAAGGGTAAAGGAAAGACACTTAGAACTGTGGCCCAGGAAGGGAGCGATCATCATCCGCATTTGCAGATTCTGAGACCGGGTCATGGAAGCAGTATCTTAGTCCTGTCGGGTGCTGTAACAAAAATACCTCGCTAACTTAAACAGTATTTATTTCTCAGAGCTCTAGACACTGTGAAGTTCAAGATCAAGGTACCAGCAGACCACAGTGTCTAGTGAGGGCTTCTTAGGAGATCCGCAGACAGCAGTTTCCTTGCTATGCAGGACATGATGCAACAGAGCCCTGACAACGGCACTGATCCCATTCATAAGGGATCTGTCTTGATGACCTAATCAGCTCCATAAGCTGAACTGCCTCAAACCATCCTCTCAAAGATAGAGAGTGAAAAATCCTTGGTCCATGCCAAGGAGACTTGATGGAGTTTGGCTTTGGAATAGAAAGTGGGAAGAGGGTCAGGCACCCTAGGCAAGACAGACAGTACAAGGCAAAAACAATCCACAGTGAGAAACAGGCCTGGATGCAGTGAAGGATGAGCTGGGGGGCAGGAACACAG
>NC_022020.1:60841314-60848421 GCF_000317375.1 Microtus ochrogaster
CTTCAACCCTCCCCCAAGGTCCCCATGCTCCCAATTTACTCAAGAGATCTTGTCTTTTTCTACTTCCCATGTAGATTAGATCCACGTATGTCTCTCTTAGAGTCCTCATTGTTGTCTAGGTTCTCTGGGATTGTGGTTTGTAGGCTGGTTTTCTTTGCTTTATGTTTAAAAACCACGTGTGAGAGAGTACATATGATAATTGTCTTTCTGGGTCTGGGTTACCTCACTCAAAATGATGTTTTCTAGCTCCATCCATTTGCCTGCAAATTTCAAGATGTCGTTATTTTTTTCTGCTACGTAGTACTCCATTGTGTAAATGTACCACATTTTCCTTATCCATTCTTAGGTTGAGAGGCAGTTAGGTTGTTCCGGGTTCTGGCTATGATAACAATGCTACTATGAACATAGTTGAGCACATGTCCTTGTGACACGATTGAGCATCCTTTGGATATATACCCAAAAGTGGTATTGCTGGGTGTTGAGGAAGGTCGTCTCCTAATTTTCTGACAAATCACCACACTGTGTGTGTGAATTTTAGCCCCTGCGCATTTGGTTTCGTATTTATGTCAACTGCAGGGTGGCACATCCTCACATCCATCCCTCTTGTCCATTTTCTGATGGCTGAGTATGGGCAAAACAGGGGCAGGATGGAATATCTCCCAGAACGCGGGGCCACCTGAGCTGGAGGACCCCAGAGAGAGTGGGAAAGCGGAACTATGTACCCGGGCCTTGGCTTCAGGTTGCATTTGGTTGCCATGGGGTTGGTCCTGCCTGGCTCACTCTCAGCTGTGGTGAGCACCATTCATGGGATCATGAAGGTAGCACAAGAAGGTGACACATCCCTACACAGCAGCTTTGGGTCTCGTCCCTCCCCCAGTGCATTTATACGCTAATGATTCATCCCTTTTGTAGTAATTGGAGCGGTGGGGCTGCGTTCCCAGCACCCCAGCCTCCTGGCTAGCTTATGCCCCGAAATAATAACACACAAACTGTATTCATTTAAACACTGCTTGGCCCTTTAGCTTGAGCCCTTACTGGCTACTTCTGATATCCCGATCAACCCATCTCTAATAATCTGTGAGCACCGGTCTTACCGGGAAGATTCTAGCCTACGTCCATCCTGGGTCAGAGCTTCATCACATGTGTCCCAGAGAGCAGAGCTCTCACGTCCGCCCTGGAGATGGGAGCATGGCGTCTCTGCCCCCCCACCCCAGAGGAGAGCTGTTGGGTCTCTGAGCTCACTTCCTCTTCCTCCCAGCATTCTGTTCTGTTTACTCCTCCCACCTATGTTTTAACCTATCAGGGCAAGCAGCTTCTTTATTTAATTAACCAATGACCTTCCTCCATCACCCTTTCTCACTTCGCACTACTTGGGTTTCTTCTACTGCCTGACATGTTTGAGGCCAGGGCCCTGAGAAAGATATCCATTCCATGCACAATGTTCTGTCTCTGTCTCTAAGGCACTGAGGTCTCTCGGCTTCTCCCACCTTCTCTGCTTGTAAATAGCTTCTTAAACGATGAGTGTAGGGAAAGAAAGTAAGCATTTTAATTTTGGGATGTCTCCAAACCCATTCATTAATTTTGAAAAGTGAAATGCATCTAACCTGATGGAATATTTATAAAAATTGGAGGCCCGTTGTCAACTAAATCACATTTATTTAATCTAGTATTAGACTGCCTTTTTTTTTCCCCAACCAGATGGAAAACATTAGCAGTAATAGTGAACAAACATCCAGGCTCCCAGAGGTCATTTTTAACCACCATTAACAATCTGGTTTTCACAGATTAGCAATAATGCAGGGAGTGGCAGTCCAGTAAAAGATGCACAAGGCGCAGCTGAGACCGCTCTGGCCTTAGTTACCTAACACGTAGACGCTTCTCAGAAACTCATTGGAAAAGGAACATTTACATCTTCTAAGCTCTAAATGGGCCTTTTTTTCCCCCTCAGAATGCAGTAAAACCTCTATTTGAAATAGACACTAATGCAAAATGTTAATAAAACCTCCACAGAGCTGATGAAAAAGCCAGTCCATGGTCAATGGCACCAGCAGATTTTCCTGTAGTCAGTATTCTTCCATTGATTAGCTATTGATTTAGGGGTATTCTGTGAATATAATGCTAGTAATTACGAAGGGGAAAAAGAAACATAGCTATATCTATTTTAATTTTTAAATGTATCCATCCAATTGGTATGTAATACAAGATAAACAGTTCCCAAAATATATCAAGGAACCAAAAGTCCTGGTCTACAACATGGTAAGAACGTGGCTTCTAGATGTGGTTTCACGTCCATCTGAGCCACGTTTTGAAAGTTAGACTGAGAACGTTGTAGAATGGGACAGTGCCATCTCGGTGCACGTGAGCACGCACGGAGGCAGGCACCTGCTCGCTCTTCTCTGTTTGGACTCAGCATTGCATCAGGAGGGAACCTCTGTACTGGTCAGTTGATGCACACAGGCAGAGCTGCGCCTGGCACACATTTATCTTGTTTCGAACATCACCATGCTCGGTTTGCATATTAATGGTTTGTAATCCACCTATTACTTTTCTAGTAGAGAATCGGATTTCTTAGGGATTCTATTGAGGTCTAGAATCAGGATGCTTCACAGGTATTTTCCTCACCACAAAGAGAAGAAAACCAAGTTGTCAAGGTTCCACGGTGCCCCTGAAGCTATAGAGAGAGGTCATGTTCGAGATGTACCGGAATGAAGTTGTGTGACTATGGTCTACTTGTTAGAGAATGTCTTCCAGTAAGGAACATGGGGGTGTGACGGATGTAATAGGCCCCACCCCCGAGTATGCGTCTACTTGGGAATATTTAAATGCATGAATCAGTTGCATATAAGTCCTTTGAAGAGAGGCACGTACATCCGTGTGCACCTTCACACACTGCAGAGAGTCAGCATGCAGAATACAGATGTCCGTCCATGGCATAGGTTGCTGCTTTGTGGAGAAATCCTGTTGTCTTTTATAGAAATCTTAACTTGGCAGTGAGATCTTCCGGTATTCCAACAAGTGCCCGGGGCCATTACACTCCATTTCTTTCTGAGGGAAAGGAATAAATAGCGAGAAGAGAATTGAAGTGATACATTCTGCTGGAGCCATGACTTAAAATTTATGTCCTCCTGGTTTTTTGTTTGTTTGTTTGTTTGCAACAACAGAAGACGACTTACTGAGGGCTCATTGTACGTCCAGCCCCTGTTAGGCACCAGCTGGCTTTAGAGAAGAGACAGGGCCTTTGCCTCCAGTGGCATTGGCCTAGTCGATGAAGAAATATCTGCAGGCATATGGAAGGTGCCTCACCTCTGGGAACCAGTGCGGGGGATCCATAAAACCTTGGAGAACCGTTACCTGCATGAGTACACCTCTTCAGACAAAAGCCAGAGCTTAATCAGCCATGTGGCTGTCACAGACATTAGCATGAAATTTGAAAACACAATTAGCTAATTAGCCGAATGAATGGGCTAAACCTTTGGTGTATTTGGGTTCTCTGACTCTTGAACTGTAGTGAATACACTATTTAGTTTGCCGTTGTTCTTGTTAGCACACAGCAAAGCACGAACGGTCCAACCTTCATTCATGATCCAGACGGCTGGCTTATTTCGTTTGGCTCAGGAGCGGGGGTTGAAGCAGAGGCCTGGTTCTTACTCCTGGGCTCCACCCTCAGCTCCCGCGGCTCTCGGGAATCATTTTTATTGGTTCCAGATGAGTCGTTAAGGGACTGTGGCTGAGTAAGGAAATATTTACAAACTAGCAGATAGGTTACACTTCACATCTCTGCTTGCAGTGCGCATTTCTTCCCAGCCAGCTACCAATGACCTGGAAACCCTCCAGGCACAGGACCAAGACAAGGCAAGGACTCTCCACGCTTTCTTTTCTGCTGTCCCAAATTTAGGGGGCCCGAAAGTTCGGGAAACTTCTGCCAGTTGTGCTCTCAAGGGCCTTCCAGGAGAGCAGGTGTCCTCACTTCGGTGATCCTGTTCTCCAAGAGCCAAACAGGCTCTCCTCGTTTCCTAGAGGGCTTCTGCAGATCAGAGGCGTGGGGCCCATTCGCAAGAACAGCGTTTAGTCCTGGGAATAGCATTAGTCCTAATGTCAGGTTAAATTAAATAAACACCTTCTCTAGATGTAAAATAAATAAATGAATGAATAAAAAGAAAAGCTGGGGGAAAGTAGTCCATGCAAACTAATATTTTTCCTGTGTTTTTTTTTTAAGGTGAACACACACAAGAAACCAATTCACCTCATTCACTCAAAAAGGATGTAGAAAATATGGGGAAAGGTAAGGACAAGTTTGAATGTTGTATACTTCTCTTAGCTTTTAAAGAGTACAGAGATAATAAGAAGATATTTTTGTTCTGCACCATATTTTAAGCCTGACAAGCAACATATGAATAATATATGGACCATTGGGTGGATATAATTGAGATTAATGCATACATATCAATCAATACATGACACTGTAATATGATACTTTAAAATAATATATTACATTGATTTATATTCATGGATTTCTGCACAAAATCTATCCTATGTCTATGCAACATTTTTTAAACTGGTAAAATATTTTTGTCTTATAATAACAAATTGCCCTGTGTAACAGTTCTCCGGAGAGTTGTTTGTAAAGATTAGTAAAACTGCTCTTCTTCCTTCTCTGCTAGAGGAACTTCAGAAGGTTTTGTTTGAGCAAATAGACTTACGGAGGCGACTGGAGCAAGAGTTCCAAGTGTTAAGAGGAAACACGTCCTTCCCGGTGTTCAGTAAGGAATCCCTTTCCTTTCATTCCGTGTGTGGTGTTTGCTGGAATATCTACGGTTAGGCTTAAGAGTGTGCGTGTCAGCCGGAAGTGGCTAAGTACAATGCCCACACAGCCTTCCCACGCTGTGCCGGGATCATAAGCATGCACGTTAATCCCTTATCTGTGCTTTGAATTGACTCAAAGATCATTTGCTATTTATGCTCTGATATATGGGCAGCTGTGTCTGTGCATTTTAAAATATGTATGTAAACACGTAATTCAGTATGAAATGTATTCACATATTCAAGTATGTCCATTTATGTATTTTAATACACAATGATCCCTTGGTATTTGTTACTTTCAGAATAGGAGAAAAAAGAGACAATTACCCTTCATTTTCAGATAGCTCCGGTTAGCCGCCGATGTGAGCGATATGTATAAACACGAAGATCTGAACAATTTGAGGGCCACAAATCTATTGATTACAGTAGCTGCCCCTTGTTTTGAGGGGATTCGCCTGGCAGTACCCACTGGATGCGTGAAACTCGCAGATAGTTTCAAACTCTCTCTGTACCCTTTTCCCCCCTACTCACGTTCTTATGACAAAGCTTAATTTGTGAGAGATCAGTAAAAATAACCAAGGACAAAAATAGAACAATTATGACCATCTATACTATAATAAAAGTTATTTAAAATTTATGAATTGTTTATTTCTAGAATTTTCCACTTAATATTTTTAGGCCACATTTGACCTTGTATAAGCAAACACAGGGTTAAAGGGCACTACCATAATTAAATCGATATCATTTTAGTAGTTTTACACTCTCAATCCATTTTACTGTGAAATTCCACTCCAGTGGGAAGCAGGAAGCCTGGCAGCCTCCAGGTTATCACTTTGCTCCCAGAGCCGTAGAATCTCAGAAAGGCTTCATGGTAGGTGTGCGTGGAAAATTGGAAATTTCACCTGTCATGAGCAGGGTAGCCCAGGAGTGATCTTGGGAGTATTTCTCAAGTTATGTTTAGTTGGATTCCCCTCTTCAAGAAATGAAAATGAGAAAGAAAATGGCAGGCAAATGATTTTTTAAGATTTATTTTATTTGTGTGTGTGTGTCTTTCTGTGTGTGTGTGTGTGTGTGTGTGTGTGTGTGTGTGTGTGCCTGCGTATGTGCACCTGAATGTAGGAAGCCAGAGATGTCAGACACCCCTGGAGTTGGAGTTAATAGGCAGTTGTGAGCTGCCCAGCATGGGTACTAGGGATCAAACTCTGGTCCTCTGCAAGAGCAGTACGTGCTCTTAGCCACTGAGACAGCTCTTCAACCCCAGTATTTTTTATATTATGCAAACTTCAGGTTTTTCCTGAGACAATTCTTTTAAGTGTCAGCATGTCTCCTGTGATTAATCTGGACATCGCAAAGCTGCATGAAGCTGTGTGAGGCTCTAGGGGTCTTGCTTAAGAATGTAACTTGTGGTCTCTGCAGCACACATAGCTGGACTGATCTAAGGGTGGAGTTGGGGAATCTCTGCATTAAGATCTAGCAGAGTGGGTTCAAGTTCAGTGAAGCCCCAGAGTATCTTCGCATTTCCCCATGAGGCCAGTGTGATCATGATTTCTTCTATGGGTAACAGCTAATTAATAATCACTTAAGGGATTAAGTAACTCACCATGATGTATATACTTATACCTTGCCCTTTACTCTAACACAAACCATGTATGTTAAAGCAATGTTAGACTGGTCTAGGGCATAACTCAGCCCTGAGTTCAGTCCCCACCACCACACAAAAAGCAAAAAACCCTACAACGAAAAAACTAGGCCTAGACGTCATCACTTTGATCTGAGCTGATGTGAGTCAGTCTGTAAATGCCAGACATATGAAGTATTTCAATAAGCAACATTTTCTAGTTTTGGAAATCTGCAACCTTCTCCACTCCCCAAGAAAGTGGTGTGTGCATACCCAACTTTGAATAATGCATGGTTTAGACACACCAAAAATAAAAGGTAGCTTCACACAGTGAAAATAGTAAATATGTATTGCGTGCTTGTTAACCAAGTGTAACTGAGTGAGGCCAATGCAGACTCAGCCCTCACTGATGAGGAGGGGAAATCTAAACTCTGGAAAGCAGGAGATTCTGCAAGAAGTCTGAAAAGCCTTTTCCAAAGGTGGACAGATCTTCACAGTCACAGGCAAAATCCAGTGCTTAGACCATGCAGTGGTGGTACACGCCTTTAACCTCAGCACTCGGGAGGCAGAGGCAGGCAGATCTCCAGGTTCGAGGCCAGCCTGGTCTACAGAGTGAGCTCCAGGACAGCTAGGCTTACACAAAGAAACCATGTTGTGTGTGTGTGTGTGTGTGTGTGTGTGTGTGTGTG
>NC_022020.1:60848521-60851546 GCF_000317375.1 Microtus ochrogaster
GAGAATATCCTGGTGCTTTAAAGCACTGAAGCTCGGGAGAATCTGTAGGGTGTTTCCATTAGGAATGCAGGTTCTAAAATCTACCAGACTCAAGCAAGCTTCTCCTCACAGGTTATTTGACCTTAGAAGCTGCCAACTGGGGCAGATAATTCCTGCCCCACCGGGATGAAAGAACTAAATGACACAATCCATGTCAAATTCTATGCGTCCACTTGACTCAAGTGAGGCGTTCAATAGCTGTCATTTGTAGAACCAGGTGGTGAGGCTGAGGCGGGGTGAGGAGGAGAGACTCAGCCGTGTGGAGAGTCTCTAAACATTGGGCAGTGTGGTCTTTGCGTGGTTCTGAGGGCTGAGCAGTCACAGAAATGAGTCCCGGACACAGAGTGGATAGATGATATGAGAGCGAACGAGAAAGGAGGCAGCGGGAGAAGAGAAAAAGGAAGGAGAGAGGGTGGGAGAAAGAAAGGGAGGAAGGAGAAGAAAGAAGTGAAGAACACGGATGGGGGAGAAGGAAGAGCCTGCATCCTTGGAGGGGAGCAGAAGTCTGGGGGTGGGGTAGCATGCTAATCCCGCCCTGAGTGGAGAAGGGCTTTCCAGAACCCTGGCCCTGCTGGGGAAACACTGGAGGAGGACAGACTCCCAATGCCAGGCAGACGGTCACTAGAGCAGGCTGAGGGTCCAGGTTTGGCTGCAGCATACCCTCCTGCTTGCCCGGAGCACGTTCCCCAGACTCTTTTCCAGCCGTACAGCAGTAAATGGATGCTCTGTGTCCACCACCATCCTTCTCCACTCCAACCCTCTCATTCCCTAAAACACCACCTTTGACACCAAGTTCTGCACCCAAGAAGCTGTCTTCAACCCCTCTGCTTATTTAAGCGTCTACAGTAGCTCCTGCCCAAGAAAGCATCTATCTGGCACCGTCTGCCTTGGCGCCTTTCCACTTCTTCCCCTCTCTGCTCCAGTGGCCACGGAGACGGCCCCTCCTCTTCCTTTCCCTTGGCCTTCTAGTTCTCAAACCTCCCCTCTCAGGTCCTCCTCCCTATCTGTAGCACAGCTCAGGTTTCTCCACCGCCCACACACACTGTGGAAGCCAAAAGACAATCTTGGGTGTCATTCCTTGGGGAAGCCCTTTCTTTCCTTTGGATCTCTCATTGGCCTGAAACTCGCCAATTAAACCTGACTGGCTGGAGAGCCAGTCCCAGAGATCCTCCTGCCTCTGCCTCCCCAACACAGGATTACATACCTGTGAAGCCATGCCTAGCATTTTTCCATGATTTCTGAGGGCTGAACTCAGGTCACAAGGTAACCTTTGCCCACTGAGCATCTCCATAGTCCCCTGATTATTTCTTACTGTAAACAAACTCACTGCCACCCACACAAACCCTACGGTTCACGTTCTCTGTGTCTTATTTGTGAGGCTTCGTTTTACACTCAGTGGTCCACCACCTTCACGCCTCTCTTTTTGTGGTCTCCTCTGGAAGTGAGCATAGGAGAGAACTTCCAAATACCGACAGATCAAAAGTCCCCAGAGTTGTTTGCGAACCGTGACAAAAGGTAAAGATGATGAGCCGCATGCCCACTGCTCTGTGAGCAGAGCCTTCCAGTAGCCAGATGTGCCAGATGGTGCTCTTCTGGCTCACAGTCCCAGGGATGCACAGCGCACACTTTCTGTTGTTGTTCGGGAAACTGCGCTTCCAAAGTGTTCTTGGCTGCCATGCAGAAGGGCACTGCGGAGCACTGCGCCAGCCAACATGGCGGCAGGGTTCTGGGAGCCGACTATGGGAGAAGGCATGGAGACAGGGCAGTTTGTGGTGGGGGCTGTGTCTCTTGTTGCCTGGTGCCCCAGACTGTGGCTCCTGACTTCTCACAGGGCACCTTATTTCTGATTGTCATCAGAGCATATCAGAATCAAGCCCTCCTGGCAGGAAGGGTGCTTGGACCCTGAACAAATCAGTCTGCTTTGTCATCAGGTCTTAAAGTGCTAGAGTAAGAATATTCCTTAGGGGCGTCATCCCCACCCCGTTCCTTCCAGGAAGGGCCCAGGCCCCAAAGCAGGGCATTTGCATTGGTGCCCAAGCCTGACCCTCGGTTGATATGGCTTTGTTTTTCTTACACTCTGTTCCATCACTCTCCCTCATTGCCTCCTCAGAACTGCTGTGGGCCTGGAGATTTTTAAAGAATTTAAAACTTACCTTTCTGTCCTATGAACTCACTAGATAGCGAACTGGAAGGTAGATGTATCCCAACTAGTAATACATATTATGGATATGTTAGTAGTGGTTTGGGCAGCTAGCTGGAAGAGTCCAAAAGAAAGATAATTGATTCTGGCAGGAGAGTCAAGAAAATTGAAAGACTTTTACAGAGAGGAAGTATTTGAACTGGGATTGGAGGTCAATGAAGGTACTTGCTATAAGGGTATACCCCAGCAGGAACAAGGATCCAGAGACAGGGAACACAATGCCTGTTTGAAAACTGGAGAGTGGTTTCATGGGCAGCAGAGTTCTGGAAACTTCCTCCTTGCCCTCTGCTTCAGCTAGCCAAGCTACCTACAGTGATCCTTCCTCCCCTTCCTTCCACCCCAAGCTTCCCTAGGGTGCTGTTTACTTCTCTGCTCTGGAACTCCCTCCCTCCCAACTCCCTGTCATTGACCCACACTGACCCCTATTCTGTAAAGTCTTCCCACACTGACCCCTATACTGTAAAGTCTTCCCACCCATCACATTTGGAAGTGAAAGTTGGGACTGGATGTTTTCAAACATGAATGATAATATATGCCTTGAGTTCTAATTGTATAGAAAGTCAAATGCCAAGAAAATGAAAAGACCATTTTTTTTTTAATTGATAGGCACCTGGAGACTTAGGATTTGTTACCTTGAAAATGTTAGGAAGCCATTGAAGATTTTTTTTTCCTCAGGCAGAATTTTAAGGAAATGAAAAGGGTTTGTGGAGGAGGAACTAGAGGCCTGAGGTCAGTCAGAAACCTGTTCAGAAAGAGGCAACTGTGAATGGGAGGAGGGAGAGGAGG
>NC_022020.1:60851672-60855171 GCF_000317375.1 Microtus ochrogaster
GGTGGAGGGAGAGGAGGTGGAGGGAGAGGAGGTGGAGGAAGGAGAGGAGGTGGAGGAAGGAGAGGAGGTGGAGGGAGAGGAGGTGGAGGGAGAGAAGTGGAGAAGGAAGAGGAGTTGGAGGAGGTGGAACTCACTCTGTAGCCCAGGCTGGCCTCAAACTCATAGAGATCTGTCTGCCCCTGCCTTCCAAGTGCTGGGATTAAAGGTGTGATTGTAGTGTGTGCCACCTCCACCTGACTTTATAGCAGTATCTCTTAAAGCTCCCCTTTCCTCAGATTGTGGCCAAGTCTATAGCACTCATGAGACCAAAGAGGACCACAGCAAGGCTGGCATGGGTGAGAAGGCTCGCCGTTTGTAGAGTCAGACTGGAGTAAAGAGAGAGCTCTAAGGTGCACAGGAGCAGGGCAAGCATTCTCCCTGTCTTACACAGCTCTCAGCGCCCCCTATGGTTAGCGCCCTATGACCTGCATCTGACTGTAGGTGCCTTCCACCCTGTGCCTTGCATAAGTAGAGGACCCAACTGCACTGCTCATTTCTGGGTGATTCTTACATGCAAGGAAATAGACATGATGGAGGATGCGGTACTGGAAAAGGAATGACCTGCTCTTACGTCTCAGAATTTCCTGTGCAGTCTAATCAAGTTACAGTGTTGAGAATATATCTTCAAATAACTAAATTGTTTGCCTACAAGGAAAGAAAAGGAACAGACTTGTGGCATGTGTCTGCAACCCCCGCCCTTGAGAGACAGAAATATCAACAACAGTTTGAGGTCAGCCTGATCTACTGAGAGAGTTCCAGACTAGCCAGGGCTATCCAGTGAGATCTTGTCTTAAAAAGAAAAGAAAAGGAGAGGTCAGGAGAGGCCTAAAAGGGGTAGCAGACTCTAGGGCGCTGTCAGTCATATTTTTTCAGATGTACTCATTCTTCCGTACCCATGGCGGATTGGCTCCAGAACCCTCTGCAGACAACAAAAGTCCGCGGTGGTGCCAGTGTCATAGAGCATTGCTTAGTGTTCTCATATAACCTGTGGATAATCCTCCCACATGCTTTAGTCAACACCTACTACAGCAAACTGTCAGTCACAACCCTCACTCGGGGCCACATACACGAGCGAGTGAGTCATGCGGTTTGGAGCAACAGTAAAAGGTTTCTGAACACTAAATGAGCAAAAGTTAATTCAAAATCAAGTGCATAATGAAGCCAAGGCTTTGGGGGCGAGACTTGTCCTTGTCATGTAGCATGACACAACCACTACCGCTAGCCAAGTCATGCAGCGCCAAGGAACGCTACAGGAACACTTCGGCTCAGGGACTGCATGTTTTGAATTTCATAATTACCATATGAAGTTTTGGCTCTTTAAGCAAAATGGTTTAGTTACAGAAATTAAAAAAAAATTTACATATATGGGTATTTCACCTACATATAAGTCTGTGAACTTGACATACATGTCAAGTGCCAGTGGGGGCCAGAAGGTGTGCGATCCCCTTGAACTGAAATCCCACGTGACTGCTAGGGATTGAGCCCAGGGCCTCTGGAAGAGCAGGCAGTGCCTTTAACCTCTAAGGCATCTTTCCAGGAACCTGAGCACCTTTTTATACATCTCTATCATCATTCTTCATCATATAAAGATCAATGTAATGTGTCTTTTGATTATATTGTGTAAGGATGTTTGGTTTTTAAAAATTGCTTGTTTGAGTTGCTGACTTGGGTTTCCTAAAATAGTAAATAAATGAATTTTGGTTTGGGATTAGGATAGAATTTCCAACAATTTCCTAAGCATACATCTGCCATTTTGTGGTCCATGTTTATGTAAAAACCACATTCTCAGTATTGATAATTATAAGATCAGGATATCAGTCAAACGAAAAAACGCTGAAGATATCATATAGTATCAAATATTCTGCCAACATCTGACTCTACATAAAGTTAGGCCAGCACATACATCCACCTGTGTGGCAGGTTTGATTTTGTCACTAATAAATTGTGAAGTTAGATATATAAAACCACAGAGTGGTTTTAAAATAAACTTCTTTATGATTTATATATTTATATATCATCAGTATTTGGCTTGTCTACCTATTTTACATACCTACATACGTGGGTCACAAAAGTTTCTCAGGTGAAAAGAGGTCCTGCGGGGTTCTCAGTATAGAGGGATTTAGAGACCCTGCTGTGGGTGTTTCCATCACTGACACAGGCAGATGTGGGTGGATGTTACTCCGTCTTCCTTGTTACAGATCCAGTGTCATGTTGTTGATCTGAGGTTGGTTCAACCCACATCACCAGGAGTCTACGATTTGGAGGACCAACTGCATACTAAATGTGGATTCTGCACTTGCATTAATTTCCTTTCTGTTTCTCTCTTCCCCAGATAACTTCCAGGATCAGATGAAAAGGGAGCTGGCTTACCGAGAAGAAATGGTGCAACAGTTACAAATTGTAAGAGCCATTTCTGCTTATACACACATGTAAGGTCGCTGGTTTGTTTTCAAAGCCCTCAATGCACGCCACACTGTTGGTCCACTTCCCTCTCGGCTGGCTAAGATGCTAATTACCAGGGGATTTATGTAGACCCAGAGTAAACAGATGTGTCAGTGTGTTTCTTCGATCTGTAACTGCTTCCCATGTGTGCATCGCCTCCATGGGCAAATCAGAGGTACGGGGCGCCCTTTCACGCTGCAAACTAGCAGGCACCATGTGGGGAACTCACAGAAGGGCACAGCTCCTGCCCTCAGCACCTTCTACCAGCCAGGCCCTCCATTAACACTCAATTAACCAATTACGTGCACTTGAGGGGTGATGAAAAGAAGCAAATCGCTTCCAAATGAAGCGCTCTTCTCTATCTTCATCCTGTCTCAACGTGAGCTCTTTAAATGGGAAAGAGCAACAGTCAGGAAGATATGGTTTTGGGGTTTTGTTTTCGTAATACCTTGCTGTTCCGTCCCATGCAGACACATCTGGTGTAAGCCCTGGATTTTAAATCAGCCTCCCAAGCTTCTTTTTCCAAAGAACAAGCAATAGAGGACATAATTTATACGGAATATTTTTGAGATTATTTTTAAACACCTGGCTAAAGACGCTGATGTCTGGAAATGAGGTTGTCATAATTTGGGTTGTTTGATATTGTGTTTCACTGATCTCTTCTACCCGTAGACCACTGAGCATGTCTAAAGTGTCTTAAGAGCCAAATGTAGCTTTGTCAGGATTATTTGAAGAAGATGGTTAGTGCTGTGTCTTTGTATGGGAGGAGCAAGCATTCCCTGTCCACAGAGATTCCTGGGAGTACTTCAAAGCAACCTTGGATTTCATTACGTTTTCTAAATGAGGGTCTCAGCTAAAAGTGGGGTTTAAAATAACTGTGACACCCCCACTGTGGTTCCTCTGGTCTCAGACGCTCATTAATAGCTCCAGGTTTAGAAAACCTTTATGCCAGATAATGCTTAGGAAGATCTTCCTGTGGGGTTTTGTTGGTGGTGGTGGTGGTGGTGGTGGTGGTGGA
>NC_022020.1:60855713-60856307 GCF_000317375.1 Microtus ochrogaster
GTTTTGGAGCCTGTCCTGGAACTAGCTCTTGTAGATCAGGCTGGTCTCAAACTCACAGAGATCCACCTGCCTCTGCCTCCCAAGTGCTGGGATTAAAGGCATGCGCCACCACCGCCTGGCTACAAGCATGTACTATTGCTAGAAGAGAAAGTGTATCAGATCTTTCTATGTACTGCGTTCAAGAAAGATACACGTTGGTAATATTAAACATGCAAATGTTATTTATTCGTGCCATACTGGATAGCAAAGGGCTCCTGGAGTTAATGAAACAGTTTGGGAGAGACAAGACCTCCCCAACACACATGAACCATACACACACACACACACACACACACACTCCTTTGGGTATAATACAATTCTTGAAATTCACGAAGACATTTGTAGGCAAGCAACTTGAAAATTAATGAAACAAACATGACTTATTTTTCCTTAGTCCCTCTATTTTGGGTCCCCTACAATAAGACACCCAGGGCTGTGGAGCTGCCTCCAACACCCAGCATAGTGACAGCCTTCAACACTTGAAACGCCCAGCATAGTGTACAGCCTTCAACACTTGAAATGCCCGGCATAGTGTACAGCCTTCAACACTTGAAA
>NC_022020.1:60856407-60888551 GCF_000317375.1 Microtus ochrogaster
TGTACAGCCTTCAACACTTGAAACACCCAGCATAGTGTACAGCCTTCAACACTTGAAATGCCCGGCATAGTGTACAGCCTTCAACACTTGAAACAAACATTTTGTTGCACTGATCACCCCAGCCTAACCCCACACAATACAGCCATTCTTTTCCATTCTTTCTCAGAGTTTCCTGGGTTGGTTCTGCTATCCTCACATGCTCTCCACACCCCAGTAAAGGACGGCACAGTTGGGAATTACAGAGAGCTCGCTCGTGTGTTATTACTGCCTGCCTGCCACTAGCAGACACGCTATAAGGTCTACCAAGCTGGACCCAAGGCCCATACCCTGAGCGTCAGCTCTCCCAAAAATGAGCTGCTGGAAGACTGAACCTGACAGGATTGTATTATAATCCAAAGTCATGTGAGCTGCAGTATGAGCGGCCAGGAGAATAGCATGGCTCTTCTCAAAATAGTGGAACAAAATAAGCCTGGTGTCAGAGTTGCTTTTGGGCGGGAAGGACCTGTTTTTTGTTTTGTTTTGTATTTTTATCCTTCTGTTTACCTTTAGAAAGGAGACAGCAGATGCATTGTTTGAACAATTGTTTACCCAGTTCCTCATGCAGCCTTGCGTGTCTGCGAAGCGCCTGAGGATCTCTGAAGATGAGCAAGGAGTTGCCAAGTGGCGCAGTTTGGTTTGCTCTCACAGCACTGTAGTGGGATAGTCTCTTCATCAGTCAGTCGGTATGGCTATGCACTGTGCTCCCTGGTAACAGGCAAAGCAAACGACTTGCATCATTTCATATCCAAAGTCTACACAGCATAGAATCGCAGAATACGCCGTCTTTTCCTTTGATGAAGTAACAACCAAGCCTGTCTTTCAATCCCGGAGAATTTAAATATTTAAAACCATCATATTTGGTGATGGTTCCTGCAGATGCACAGCACATTTATTCTGTATTGTTACACAGTGCTCCTATTCAAAATACGTACACAGAAAGCATTTTGGGTATCATTGCCATAAAAAGAAAAGTCATGAATTTCTTTGGCTCCTACATTTTTAGGTCCTCCCCTGACTATAGTTTCTGCGTCTTTTTTCCCCCAGTTTGTTGAATACACACATGCAGTGGCTATACAGTCACATGATGAACCTCCTTCTGCATTTAGAAATGGATGTGCATATACCGCAATGCTGATGTTAAAGCGCGTGCAGAATTAGGTTACGTACCATTTGTAAATGGCCACAAGCTGGCTCTTAAAATGACACTTAAAATTTGAATTTTTCTATTACTTGTGTGCACAAAAGAAATAAAGATAGAATCTGGCATCCCTGATCTGAGCTTTCAAATCCTTAAAGTGTTTTCTTTACTAAACCAGATTTATTTCTACAAAACAAAGAAAGACATTCCTCTAGCTATGAACAAAATGCAAACGTTTTAAAATTTAGCAAATAAAAGGCAAAGGACTTCTCAAGGCACAGTAAATTACGATTCTGGGAAAAGTGTGTTCAGTTTTAAAAAGTCAAATCTGTCATCTATTTGGGTTGGAAAGAAACTGAAGATGTTTTACTCAGCGCATAACTTTCCATTGAAACTGACCTACATCTTGAAGTATGTAATAATTTATAGCGAGGACTTGGCTTGTTTCTTCACTGCTAATTTGACAATCATTCTTGAAGAAAGTGCGTCTGTATAAGCAATCACTGCAGGGTTGCCTAAGGCACACTCTTCCAACCCTAAGCTCTTCAGGGATGCTGTCAACTACTGGTCCATAGCTTCTGATCCAGGGCTAGGCCCAGACTCAGCACCTGAACTTGCCTGACAGCTACCGCGAAGCTCAGAGACATGACTGATGTGCTAGTCTTGAAGTGCCCTCTGCTGTTGTTCTAGGACGCTGCAGTGACACACAGCCAAGGAAACACAAGTTCCCCATTGAAAGATTTGAATTAAAATAATGTTCAAGCAATAAATTTAGTATTAATGTTTCATTTGTGGTGGACTTGTAAACTCAGTTTACCGCTTCCCTGTGAGAGGAACACAGTAGCTCTTCACAGAGGAGCGGTAAACCCTTCTCATTGGTGGGCACCAGTGAGGCGGGGGACACAGCTTCCCAGTGATAACTGTCTTTCCTCAGACAGCATTCAGTATTCTTTGGGATGCGAACTTGACAAAATTTCCCCAGACTCAAACCGGAAAGTTCTTTAAATTACATTGTCTATCTTCTTCCTAAAAGGCGAATAGAACTATTTCTGTCTTGTGTTTTTACAAAAAGATCTCCAGGGCTATCAAGCAGCTTTGCTTGCGTGACTAAGCATGTGTGGTAAGAAGGTCCCTGCAAGCTTTGGGCTTGATGAAAACTCTGAACTGCCATAGGAGCTTCTGCCAGATTCTATAGCAGTAGGCAGACTTTGATGCTAAGCATCTTTTTTCCACCAGTAATCAAGCGCCCTGTGCTTTGACAATGGCTCCATTGTCCTTCCATCCTGGGGCATTCTTCTCATGTTTCTAGCTTTGAGATATCGACTCATCTGAGTATCTGAGCTCAAACCAACTCTCCCACAACACAAACTTGAAATCTCTATTGGTGAGACCCCACTACTTTTGACCTATTAGGGTCAGCTGGGTAAGATATAAAGTATGTAACATTTTGAAGTTTTCTAAGCCTTGGTGATTTCCACAGTGGTAAAAATGGAAAGAAAGCTTTTGTAAGTTCTATAGTAGACTTCATAGGCGTGAATAGCTTAAGCATAGTCTCTAGAATATGAAACTCCCAAGTCAGGAGTATTTGCTGACATCTGTAAATGTAATATTATGTTTTACAGAATCTTAGAAGCCATCGACTGTACAAGGCACCATTGCCTAATGGCTCAAAAAGAAGAAAAGCTTCTCACTCTAATTCTAAGATACCACCAATTCCAGAGACATTAAAATGTGCAGGGGAAAGTGTGTCTTGGAACCAGTAAAATAGAGTAGCTCTTGGCAACAAGTGGGCCATTTGATCATCTTTACTTATCATTTATGATTCAGGGACTGGAATTTAAGGCATACAGCCGTTGGCCCAGATGCTTTTGCTGTTTGCTTTTGTTATTGCCTTGCCTTTCATTTTGTCCTTGTTCCACGGAAACACGACATTTGTATGAGGATGACACTCTGTGGCAATTTAAGTTCTAACCTGGAGCTTTAAGACTCTGGTGCAGTTATTTGAAACACCCCCCCCTTTATTTTTCTAGCTAGATAAAATGTGAGCAAGGGAGGGAATGAATGGAGGGACAGTGAGAGGGGAGATGTGTGACTTGGCTGCAAAAGCATCATCAGTCCTGTGGTTTTCTCCGGGTGAGGATGTGGTTTACTCACTTTGGTGAGTGGTCCAGGTGATGTGAATGTCTCTCCTATGGTGCCTGGGATGTAACAGACCCTCACAAAGTCCTGCAGCATCTAACCATTATTTTAAATGTCCTTCGTAAGCAGGAAAATAGAACGAGCGCGTCTCACTATTAACTCTCACGCTCGGAGGTTTGCATCAGATCTTGCTACCCTAAATAATAAAATCCCATTCAAGACTCTCCTGTCGTGCAGCTGACAAGAGAGGTCACCTGTGTTGGTCGATGCCAAAGCAGAATGGGAAATCCTCATCTGTCTCTGTGAATAGCAGATACAGCATAACCTCCTGTGAAAAGAGATGGTATAGGTCCCCACCTAACTGCCCTTGTCATAGCTCTCGAGATGATCCTAACCCGGCCCTAAAACATGAGATTAGGGCGCTGAGCATTTTCTGCTGTCGTGTGAATCGTTCATTTCAGTGCTGCTGCTTTCGCTTTGTCCAGTACGTGATGTGTCATCATGGTGAGGTGCTTGTTTTCATCTTCCTTTTGTCGATTAAAATCCTGCTTGATTCAAGTGACAAGCTTTATCTGCTTATCGTCTCAGCCACCGCGTCAGTGTAAGCTCGCAGGCTCTCTCCATTAATAAAGGCGCACGTGTGGACCAGTGAAGCAAGAAAGCAAATCAAATACCCAATAAAATTCTGGGATGGGGAGATGCGCACCACAGAATTATTAAAATATTCCAAAGCTAAGCACGGTGGTGCACACCTCTAATTCTGGCACTTGGCAGGCTGAGGCAGGAGGATCATGAGTTTGAATTCAGCCTGAGCTACAAAGGAAAGGAAGGAAGAAAGATGAGGGAGGAAGGGAGGAAAGGAAGAAGAGGGGGGATGTGGAGGGAGAGAAGGAGGGAAGTATTATCTAATTGAAGAAAAATGATTGTATTTTTCCCTCACTGACTTTACATAACAGTCATATTTTGGGTTACATTCTAAAAGACTGGAGAGATGGCTCAGCTGTTAAGATCACTGGCTGTTCTTCCAAAGGACCCAGGTTCAAGTCCCAGCACAACCCCGATCCTAATCCCAGGGGATCTGATCCACTTCTGGCTTCCACAGCACCGCATGCAGTTGTGCAGAGATATACCATGCAGACACAGCAACCATAAAGCAAAATAGAAATAAACAAAATATCGAAAAGGGCTGAATATTTATTCCCTCAAATGTAACATAGATGCAAATTTAGAGTCCTAAATTTAACCTCCTATTGATGCAAGCAGGTAACACAATGACAGAGAAGCTTGACCAGGGTTAGAATAAAACAATGGCAGAGCTGTCTGACCGGGTTAGCAGGAAAGCGAATGTAAATAATGCATGTGTCTCTCTCAGGCATTTGAATTTTCTAATGAAACGTCGCGTATCAAATGTGGTAGGCTTTCATTCACAATCCACCATTCGGACACACTTTCCAGGTCCACCCAGACAGAGTTCTCGGGTCGTGCCTCCCACTCAATGCCCTTGTTTCTAATTCCCTTCATCGGTAATTGAGAATTTACCCAAAGTAATAATTGATGCCTCGACTTCTTTGTGATCCACAATGACAGTTTTATAAAGAAAACACTAATTAAACTGCATGATCATCTTGAACAAGTTTGCAATCGCATTCATCTTCTGTGACCTTGGACCTATTTCAACATTGTAAGGCAGTTTTCAAATAACAATAATGCCATACTGCTAAACACAAAGACCTTAAAACCTTTTCAAAAAGAAAACGCCTCCTGGTAACCTCAGTGATTAGCTGTAGCAACAACCCGGTGTGTGATTGCCCGTTCTGTCCTTGCCACACTTTGCAGGCAGACTCCGAGCTGTACCTGGCAGCTTCACACAGCAGAGCAGGGAGGCTCTCAGCAGGGAAGATCCACGGGCATTCAAGTTGTTAGGGGCGATGATGGTTCTCCATGAAGTATGTGTCTCCAGCTTGATGGTCTTGTTGGTTTGTCTTACAGATCCCCTATGCAGCAAGTCTGATCAGGAAAGAGAAGCTTGGTGCCCATCTCAGCAAAAGCTAAAAGGTGAGCTTGCCAGAGGAGACGGTTCTTCCTAACCCTTCCTGCAGATGCTGGGGGTGTTCCTTAGTGAAGTGCTGGTAATGGCCCAAGGGACTGAGAAAGTTGTATCCTCTGTTTAAGCCAATGCATTTATTATCCCAGGATCGGACTTCCTAAAGTAATGGCTAAGTGCTTCTAAGAAATGACACAGTAAACTCCTAAATTTAAGAACTTCTCTCTCCAATCTTTAGAAGTGACGACCATTTTGTTCTGAAGTTTCTTTTTCTGTATGTCCCTCCGAAACATCAATAGTCATTCCTACAGTATCTCATTCTCTCTGCTGTTTCCAAGAGTCTCTCCTAGTCTGGCTTTCAGTGACTCACTGAACATGGTGACATGAAAAACTGAGGAGTCACACAAACCATGGAGATACTGTTCAGGGAATAGTAATCTGGCCTTTCCCTAAACCAAACCTTTTCTTTTCAATGAATCCAGTTTCACAGACACATTCCTGCCAACAATTTAAAAGAAAAACGTCTAAACGTTAAAAAACAAACAAACAAACAAACAAACCAGGCAATGGAATCTCTAATTATATTCAGGGAATACCTAAGAATTTCAAAAGCGGTCTTTTAGGTCTATTGAGGAAGACACGCATATTCATTAGAACTGCAAGACTACAAAACTAAAACATGACTAGATTAAGATGACCTAACAATTAGGTGTGCACATACACTTGTCCATCTATGCCTTCATGATGGTCTGACAGAGGTCAGAAGTCAATGCTGGCTGGTCTTCCTAGATTGCTCTCCATCTTACTTTTTGATACTGTGTCTTCACTGAAACCGGGAATTCACCACCTCAGCTAGACTAGCGGGCAGCAAGCTGGTGCCACGATCGATCCACCTGTCTTTGCCTATCCCCCAACCCCAGCGCTTGCGTTATGGAGATACGCCACCAGACCCAGCTTCTCTGTGGGTAGTGAAGACAACTCAGGTTCTGGTGCTTTTGCGGCAAGCACACTTTACCACTGAGCTATCTCCCAAGGCTCAAGGTAGCCTTCCCTCCTGCTCATGGACAAGAAGCACATTTTACCCATTCCCTCCAGATGACACTGAGAGGCCCCTACCCCTGAAACTTGTCTTCAGCTCACTAGAGTCTCTTTGTGGAGGTGGGGTCCTTACAAAACTGGTTCATTGTCCTTTCTGTCACCCGTGTTTCTCTTCTGCATATTGTGTACCCGCCATGTGCGGATGACCGTCTTTGCCACCATCTCTATCAGGGGTATATTTCAGTCTTTGCTTTGACAATGATAATCCCACATATCATCTCCTCTCAAACCCCGTGAAACACTCACGTGCTGCCTCTTCACTTTGTCCATGGGGAAATGAAGTGTAGAGAAAGGACATGAGACATCGTGTGTGTGTGTGTGTGTGTGTTGCAAAGCTAGGAAGAGGTGCCAACGCAGGCTGCCTTAGATACAGTGTTGGTCTGTTCTAGCCTGTACATCTTGTTCTAGCGGAGAAGAAAGTAAAAGGATTGGAAGTAACATTATTCTGCTTCTGTCTCCATAAAACTAAACTCAAATGAGCTTGTGAGTTTGGCTGTCAGCTGAAGTATTTGTACTAAGTCTGAGGATGATTGAATGATTGGATGATTTTTCTCATATTAAAGTAGAGCAGGTTGGTACTAGTAAAACGAATGGAAATTTTTATGGTGTTCAGATTCCATGACTCTTGAGTCAGAGAATATCAAGGTAATCAAGACAAGACTAACCCACATGAACTGTGGTGACTATTGGAAATGCCGAACTAATTCTCTTCCAGATCATCGAGAAAATACTAGCACGGGTGTTTAAAAAGAACCTGGTGTAACACACGTTCAGCAAAGCCTCCACATTATGAAGTCACATACAAATCAAAGCTGAGTCACTGTAGACAAGATAAATCTGCTTTTGGGTTTCGAGCCCTTGATGGCAGTCTTGCCTGGCTCGCAGCCTTTCTCCCCTTCCTGCCCCCCAGTGTGAGTTCATTTTGCGTATTTGTGAGCCTCACGTCAAAGACAATGTATTGAATGTTTGACTCAGTGTTTGTGAGACTCATCCATTAGAGGGCGGCTTGATTTATTTGTAGGAGCTGCAATGAGTTCTTTAATTCCTTCCACCTCCCATCTCATCCTCACAAATCCCTTCTCGCACCTACATAGTGAAGACGCATTGCCCTGAAGTCTCTGACAACGGCAGAGCATATGGCTAGGTGGAGAAAGAGATTGATTTACGGTTAGAAACTAATGCTTCCTCCATGCTGATTTTGTTTCCATCCTTGCAGACAACAGGGATTTCTCTAAGTAGACCCTGGTGCTTTCGGAAGATTAGCGGTTACTTAACTGCTTAGCCCACTCAGCCATGCAGAGAATCATGACCATGTTGTTAGAGGCAGTCTCTGACTTTCCACATGTGGAGCCTGCAAGGAGTTACCCCAAGAGAAATTACGAGATAAAAATCATTACAGCAAGGCAGAGAGACGGGTTCTGTCTTGCTGAGTGACCACAGGTTTCCAAATTAGGGCCTGATGCATTAACATCTTATGCAAGAGCGACCCTTAAGGTAGTGTTCATGCCACCCAGTGGATTCCAATGTGAATATTAAGGGGAGGAAGCTTTTCAAAACCACAGGCAATCCATTTAATCAGCCGAGCAAGTCCTGCCACATATCACTGCTCCACAAGTCCTCTTTGGCCCTCTGTTAGAACATAAGAAATGCCATGGTGTGTCCAATTAAAGTGTCTACCCAGGCCAGCACACCAACTGCCATCCACTGGAAGAGTCAAGCTACTGTTACTAACATCAGCCTCACAGTTAAGGCGCATGCGTGGAGCACTCTTAACTCGCCCTTGGTATATTCATTATCTGTGGATTTATTTAAAGTCTTTTTCAACCTAGGCACAGTCCCCTTTGGGGCAATGAATTCTATTTGTTTAGCAACCAGCTGTGTAAAGGGTAGTTTAGTTTATTTATCTCTAAACTAGCTACTAAAACAAGCCCCATTAGGTTAGACGTTGTTCTGCTTGGCTTGTCCGTTGTATTGTGAGTTCAGGAGAGCAGCAGGAAGGAGTGGAGAAACATGTCCAAGAGTTATGTGGGTACTCACCTAGACCCTTCTAAACATTTTTATTTTGTTTTATTGTGTGTATGTGTGTGTGTGTGTGTGCGCGCGCGCATGTGTATGTGCATGCATGTGTGTGTGTGTGTGTGTGTGCCATGTATGTGCAGGAGTTCACAGAGGTCAAAAGTGCCATAAACTGGAGTTAGAGATGGTTGTGAGGCCTCCTCATGAGTGCTGGGAGCTGAACCTGGTCCTCTGCAAGAGCAGTCTGTGCTTTTAAACACCGAGCCCTCTCTCCAACCCCTGGACCCATTTTCAAGTCTGGGGTCACTCCTGATGTTGTTCCTCCTGGGTAGTTATTGCTCTGAACAGCCTCTGCAAGACACCTCAGTGTCACCGGTCTACAATCTCTACCCCAAATAGAAAATGTTACAACATCAACACTGCTTTAATTTTGACTTCATGTTCATTTTCTTTTAATTACCTTCAAAATTTTACAAATGCTGTTCATGCCACCAGTAGAAACACCTGTGTCTTTACCAGGAAATAATGAGATTGTTTTACCTCAGTGGAAAGTGAGTCATAGAAAGGCTCATTTACAGTGGCATGCCATTTTCCAAGACAGTGTATCTATCTAGTGATAGATACGGCAGTACCTATCATTGCTTTAGCAGTAACTGTTCCACTGGGGACTAAGTGCTTTGTGTGTAAACCCCTTGTGGTATACAACCCTGAAGGTAGATGTTATAGGACAGGATGGCAGATCACATTCCAGCCCCCATTTTCATAGATTCAAACACCGAGACATAGGGAGTCACAGAGTTAGCAAATGATAACACCAGCATTCAGCCTTGGTCTGCTCACCACTTAGCCACTTTCCTGCCTTCCTTGGATCCTAGGGCTGATGAGGAGCAGACGGGATTCTAAATATGACATAGTAGCCTTTGTCGCCTGGAATAATTCCATCCAATGTCTTTGCCTTTGCTCTTACCTATACATTATAGAAGGCAAAGTCTCTTCCTTTTCTATAGCCCTGGGGATGGCTCTCGCATTCCAGACTTCTGCTGCTTTCTCTCTCTTCCCTGAAGGGTTGGTTTGTTTATTTTTAAGTTTTATACACTATCAGTTTATTTTGAAGTATGTGAGGGGTGCACAAGAGTACAGGTGCTCAGAGAGTCCAGAGGAAGAGATCAGGTCCCCTGGAGCTGGAGCCACAGGCATAGGTAACCAGCCCAGTGTGGCTGCTGCGAATCAAACCTGGGCCCTCCACCAGAGCATCGTATGCTCTTTGCCACTAAGCCATCTCTCCAGCCCCAGAAGCTACTTTTATTAAAGCCGGATCAGGACCATGTGTAACAGACCCTCAGATGATGGCCTGCTTATTTTTGCCTAATGTTTGAATTCTTTCTATCACTAACTGCTGCTTTGAACACTTTTGGAGAGTTTGAAAACGTGATTTCCTCCCCCATGTTAAGAATATCTACCTCTCTGCTAAATTACTAGTCTTTTCACTTCACTTGTGGGAAAACCAAAGCAAAAACCAGTCTTAAGAACAATGATGGAAAAAAAAAACATTGCAAAAGGCTCTCGAGGGGATATAGCTAAACACTCTACTCTACCTTCTATAAGTATGACCAGAGATGAAGATGGGGGATGGCTCTAGTCAGACCCTAGAGGACCTCTCCCAGAACAGACATCTTCTGTCAGTTGTCCCGAGTCACCCCACTGAGATGCAGGCAGCTGCTTCTGCCGTCTTTCATCTGAGAGCAGACACATAGGCCTGTCCTCTGCAGCGTGGCCCGAGACTCTGGACTTGATCTGTGCTTCTCTGATCTGCAACCTGGAGCTGCCGCCTGCTTCACATCTTCTCATCCGTTGTCAATGTGCCAATCTGATTTTGAATTGCAAAACCCTCAGGGACGCTTCTACAGCATCACTGACACCATAAGACAAAATAATAATAAATAACAAATAAAATAGCATGACTTAGAGTACCCAGCCAAAACCAGCAGGCGAGGGGGCGTGGACTGCATCTGTTCCTTCACGGCAGGCTGGCTTGATACTTGCCCAACAGCTGGAAACCGGAGTTTCCTGAAGCAAGTCAGATACCTTTACTGCAAAGAAGGCATAGTGAGACGGTGCACTCCGGTTTGCTTCACTGTCAGCAGAGATGCAGACTCTACTGTCACGCCCCACCTCATCCAGCAAGGGTGACGCGCGACACACCGGAGCGCTTCTCACTGCAGTTTATTCCAGGACTTTATTCACTTTCTCTCTCTCTCCCCCTCTCTCTCCGGGCAAACCTCTCCCAGCCCTTAAGTAGGCATGGGCTGCCAATCCCGGATTGCCAGGTGGGCACTGCCCATAGGCCCACGCATATGCAAGCAGCTGATGATCATTGTGTGATAATAGCATAAGTCAGGTCTTAGGCATAATTAGGAGCTGATTATCAGATGTGGCTTCATGCAGCTCGCTACAGACTCTAACACAGCAGACAAATATATACAAAGATACTAGCGCATTTACATTTTTTAAAAAAAATATTAAGGATCTGGGAAGATGGATTCCCTGGCAGAGTGCTTGCCACACAAGCATAAGCGTCTGCATTTAGGTCTCCATCAACCATGCAGCTGTGCATTTCGGGAACCCCAGCACTGGACGGGCAGAGACACGTACACCCCCAACGCTCACTGACCATCCAGCCTAGCCAAGTCAAGGGACTCCCAGTGAGAGACCTTGCCTCAAAAACTAGGGTGGAGGGTGATCTAGGAAGACATCCACATTGATCGCTGTCTCCAACACACACACTGATGGGCATGCATGTGCACCCGTGTGCACACACACACAACAACCTATACACATGCATATACCAGATGTCAACATTGACCTCTAGCTTAGACATACACACTGATGGACATTCATGTGCACCTGCATGCATACACACACATGCATATACATGCATATAACACACACTCACATTTATTTGAAACGTATTGAAACTGTAATAAAAAATTTTTCTAAGTGTTTTTATTATCTGATTGTATCATGCTTAGGTTGTCATGTGTTTATTTATTTATTTATTTATTTATTTATTTATTTATTTATTTATTTATTTATTTATTTATGTCTTATCCCAGGTGACAGACGCATTTACTCTCGTTCTCTTGTAAGATACAGCCTACCACTGAGCGCTTGGGACCTGCAGAAGAACTGCGAATTGAAAGGGCTTGGGAATCAAAATCAGGTTCAAGAGTCTCCAAGGACAAGTGGCCTCACAGCAGCACGGACAGCCATGTAAAATAGACTGTGGCCATCATTCATTAGTGGGGGGAGGGGGGAGCCAACCAGAGCCGTCGATGCTTGTCACATCTCCTGGTGGAACCAAAGTTTGAATGTTTGTGTTTTTGAAGCATAACTAAATCCAGAGTGTAGGAAGTACTGCTGGCCAACAGGCTGGGTGGGGGATCCAGATGGTTCCATGTGGTCTCTGCAGCGCCACACGATTGTCCTTTGCTTTCATGGAAGTGACTTGTAATGGAAAGAAAACAGAAAAGCAATCCCAAGAATGGAGACTTACGTTTAGACACACCTACTTTTCATAGCAAGCTGGGACAGACACACATGGCCCCGTCCTCTCTGGTACTTTGCCTGCTGTATGAAGATTGTATTCCTTGGGAAATAGTTTACAGTTTAATATTGAGTGTAATTAAGAATATAATCATGTTATCAAAAATGGTATTTAACTCTGTTGTAGTTTCTTTAACATTCATGTGGATAAAAAGTCTATAATAAAAAACTATGAAGTCATAGATGTGTTCATGTAGTTAAATGCACACTTGCTTGGGGGCAACTCACAGAAACTATGCTTTTTAGAGTTATTTTGGCATAAAATATTTGAATAAATTATTTTTGAAAACAGAATTCCTTCACAGATGATTATTAAAGGTTAGACTAGCTTTGGACCCTGTCAGATCTGGGAACTACTCCATGACTCTAGGGTCTTTCCAAATTCCTGTCAGGCGGTCTACCAGACTCGGTGACAGAGTTAGTGCCATGGCTTCCTCCTGGCTGGGATGGAAAATTCAAATCCGTATAATAGTTTTGTGAATAAAGAAAAAAGTTTTTAGATGTAATAAGCAGAAGAGCCAAAATCGTGCTCCTTTGCAGTGATGATTTCTAAGGTAGCTCTGGGCCCACCGTTGGATGACCCCGTAGATGACCTGTTGTTGCCAAAAACCATCCTAAATGAAGACACTCACCACTATTGGCAACCCTTGACAGACTTTAAAAGATACTTAAAAGGCATCTCCATGAGGCTGGAGAGACAACAGTTAAAAGCACTTGCTGCTCTTGCATAGGACCCAAGTTCAGTTCCCAGCACCCACATTCATCTGCTCACAATCACATGTAATTAAAGTTCTGGGGGTCTGGTGCTTATGCAGGCATCCTCACACCCATGTGACACACACACACACACAATAATAATAAAAAAGTGAATTTTAAAAATGCATATTTATGATATTTAATATTTTTACCCATCAGCTCTATTATCGTGAACTATCTAAGAAAGTGCCCCCAACTTCCTCCTGAGATAGATAAATGTTTTTATCTCCGCTGAAACATTTTGATAGCTTTCTTATGTCGTAGCAAACATCTGAAATACATGAACTTATAAAAAGAAATAAAAAGTTGGGGCTGGAGAAATGGCCCAGAGGCTATGAGCACTTGGTCTTCCTGCAGAGGATCTGGACTCGGTTCTCAGCACCCATGTTAGATGGCTCACAACACCGCAACTGCAGTTCCGGGAGACAGAGTGCCCTTTCCTGGCCTCTTTGGCCCCTGTATGCACATGGTGCACATATATTCAGGTACACACACGTACATATTTTTTAAGAAGATTTCTCAAAGGATTGGAAGAAGGCTCAGTGGGTAAAGCAATCACCTCAGAAGTAATGAGGAACTGAATTTGGAGCCCCAGAATCCACATAAAATCTCAACATGAGCCGGGCGGTGGTGGCGCACACCTTTAATCCCAGCACTCGGGAGGCAGAGGCAGGTGGATCTCTGGGAGTTCGAGGCCAGCCTGGTTTACAAGAGCTAGTTCCAGGACAGGCACCAAAGCTACAGAGAAACCCTGTCTCGAAAAACAAAACAAAACAAAACAAAAAAAATCTCAACGTGATGGCATGCATCTATAATCCCATCGCTCCTGAGATGAATGGGAGGCCAAAGCAGGAGAATCCTGGAGGCTCATGGGCTAGCTAGCCTGGTCTATACAGTATGGATACGACCCTACCTCAAACAAAGTAGAAGGTAGGGACCAGTCCTGGAGACTTCCCTCTAACCTCCACGCATGCACTTTGGCGTGCACATGACTGCGCTCACACGTGTGAATGAACATACGCCAGAGATGGATGGGGGAGAGACAGAGAGACTGAAAACAGAAGAATCACAGACCATACTTGGCCGTATTGGCTTCAGTCCATTGTCTGCTGACTTTATTGCCTTTGGTCTGATAGAAAGGCATCGCACTATGGTGGAAGTGTATAGAGGCACCATATAGAAGCCAAGAGACAAAAGCAAGGAGGCCCAGGATCCCAATATTCCACTCAAGGGCACACCCCTAATAATCTCACTTCCTCCCGTGAGTCTCTACCTTCTAAGGTTCAACCCCAGGCAGCAACGCCACAGGTGAGTGCCTGGAGATGAAACCGAAAGAAGCCTACTCCGTTGTACCTATTTTCGTGGCTCATGAAGAAAGAGGACACATGGGAAACAATATGTAAATAGTCCCTGCAGCCACCTCATGAAAATGCTGCCCTGAAGATTGCTCCCTGTAGGGATGGACCAGGACACGGGAGACACCTGTCCGAGAAACTGTCTAAAACGCCCTTCTTTGACTTCCGATGAAGCCTCAAATGCCCCAGTGGTTGTTGCACAAATACCAGCAAATGGTTATAAAGTAAAATGGAAATTTGAATTGGGTAACTTGATAACTAGACTCAAGTTACAACCCTAGCAGAGCTCTGAACTGACTTGAAGAGCACACTCAGTGCAAAGTGTTGAGAGCAGTGAGAGCCCAGATCCTCAATTTCTTGTAAGCAACTTGTTTTCCCCTGATCTGAGTGCCTACAGCTGCTCTGAGCACGAGACCTTCAGGAGTTCCTGATGGCAGGAGAGTGGTTTCTGGTGGGTTTGGCTGGGACATGGCTATCTCTATATAATCTGCCCCTGAACACAATAAAGGGGGCATTCTTGGGGAATTCAAGGATGACCCGTGTCGCTGTCTCTCTGTCTGTGTGTGTTTGTGTATTTTAACCTCCAGCCCTCTTGCCCGAAGCTTGCGAACTGGGTGCCAGTGCACAGAGCGCAGACACAGGGGCGTAGAGCACGGTACAGAGACCAGTGGCCTCTGTACCTAGGGACAAGATGCTACCCTGGTAGCATTCTTCTAAATCCCAGGCTCCAGAGCCGTTCCACCGCACGCCTCTCCCTGAGTGCTACAGCCTTCCTGCCCCAGAGCCCACACCTTAAGGTATTTTCATCTAACTCTCTTTTCCCTTTAAGCACTAGAACTCAACAGTCCTCCGTGCAAGTGTAAAGCATCTCACCGGAACTCAGAAGCATCCGTAGAGAAACATCCAACTAACACTGTATGTGCCTGGGCTAGCTGAGAAACCTGTAGAAACCGACAGGGCCTCCGTCTATAGGGCCGCGGGAGGGCTATAAGTAAAGCCACTCTTTGAAAGGACAAATAAAAATTCTTGGCTCTCCAAAATGACACCAGGGCAATGTGACGCTCTTCTCTCTCACTGTTGCATCATCAAAATCCAAAGTCGGCCCAAATGCTGGCTAATGAATAAGACGGGTGGTACACGGAGTGTTCTCAATTTTAATGTCCAATTAAATGATAAGATCAAAAAAAAGAGGCTGAAACAAAGCAAAGCTTTCAGCCCACAACTCATACTGCACTTCCTGTTAGACACGTTAGCTTGCTGCTTCCAGTCCTCAGAATGCTTCAGTTTGCTGAAGGCAAGGAGAAAGGGGGGCGTCCCGTCCCAATCCAATTTCCTTAGGTTGAGCAGTAAGCTTGGGCAATAGAGGGAGAACTCTACCCTAGCTGCAAGGGACATGATCAGCCGGAGAAGAGCTCTGTTGTTTAAGAATTAAAGACAGCCTTGATCGACAGTGGGGAGTGTTAGTGATGTTTACTTTGTCCACTTGACAGAGTCTAGAATCACCTGGGACATTACCAATAGGGATTGTCTAGATCAAGTCGGGCCGTAGGCATGTCTGTGAGGATGGTCTTGATTCTGTTCTTTGAAATGGGACGCCCCAGCCCACTGTGGACAGCACCATTCCCTGGGTTTGAGTCCTGGACTGCGTAAAGGAGGAAATGATGAGCTGAGTGTAGGCACACGTGCGTCCATTCTCTCTGTCCTGACTGTGTGTGTGATGTGGCTAGCCACTTCAGGTCCTTCCTGGACTCTCCCACAGGAAACTCCAGCCTGGGACTGTAAGCTAAATAAATCCTTTCTTCCTTAAGTGGATTTTTGTCACGGCATTTACCACAGCAACAGAAATGAGGACAGAGAAAAGGAATTCTGTCTGATGGAGGAAGGTCATTGGTTAATTAAATAAAGAAGCTGCTTGCCCTGATAGGTTAAAACATAGGTGCGAGGAGTAAACAGAACAGAATGCTGAGAGGAAGAGGAAGTAAGCTCAGAGACTCGACAGCTCTCCTCTCGGGGGCAGACGCCTCAGAGAGACACGATGCTCCACTCTTGCGGGCAGAGGCGAGAGCTCTGCTCTCTGAGGCACACACGATGAAGCTCCGACCCAGGATGGACGTAGGCTAGAATCTCCCTGGTAAGCGCACCTTGGGGTGCTACACACATGATTGGAAATAGGCTAGTCCAGGTGCGAGAGTTAGCCTAGAAGAGGCTAGATAGAAATGGGCCAAGCAGTGATTAAATGAATACAGTGTCCGTGTAATTATTTCAGGGCATAAGCTAGACAGGCAGCCGGGGTGCTGGGGACGCAGCCCCGCCACTCCTATTACTACATCTGTCATGTGGGACAGATATGTGACCATGTCCTTTAGGGGGTCGTCCAACTGACCCCAAGGTCCAATGACAGTTCCTTTGTCTCTCTTGACTGTATGTCCCAGGTCTGACCACTGCATCGTGTTTTCCATACCCACCCAAACCTCCTTCCATCATACCCACTTTTGTGGGGGGATTGTTGCTGTGGTTTGAGTTTGAAAAGTTCCCTTTGTGTTTGAACCCTTAGTGACATTATTTGGGAAGGTAGAGCCTCGCTGGAGGAATCGCATCACGGGGTGAGCGGGAGCAGGCTCTAAGGTTTTATAGCCTGGCTTCACTTCCCATTCTTGCTCTGCTTTCTGGCTAGGCGACCTCACATTCCCTCTGCTACCCCTACCCTCCACAATGGACTCAATCCCTGGAACTGTAAATCAAAACAAACCTTCTCTAAGCTGCTTTTCATCAGGGTATTCTAACACAGCAACAGAAAAGGAAGTGATTGTGTGTGTGTGTGTGTGTGTGTGTGTGTGTGTGTGTGTGTGCGTGCGTGTGTGATTAGTCGTTAAGAACACTGGATGGGTTTCCAGAGTATCCAGGTTTGATTCCCAGCACAGACACAGTGGCTCATGACAGTAACTGCGGTTTTAGAGGATCTACTGCCCTCTTCTGGCCTGTGTGGGCACTGCACTTATGCTGCACAGACACAAATACAGGCCAAACATCCATTGAAAACAACAGAGAACAGAGCAGGTCCTGAAAGCGACCTGCTAGGTCAGAAACTGAGATGGAAGGGAACACTCTGCATCGTCTTCACAAGTTCACAGCGACACAAACGGAGATGCAAGCAGGTGCATAGCCAGTTCCAACAAGGCCAGAGCTCCATAGCACAGGCAAGTTCAAAAGCAGCTGACGGTCAATCAGCACTCACAATGGCACTGTTCACGAGGCTTTTGTGGGCAGGTTCCAGCCTTTGGATGAAAAGAACACAGAGGAAAAAAACAGGATATCAAGAAACAAGCCTCATATGGTAACTAGTTCTCCTGAACAGGAGGGTAGCAGGAGGAGTTTGGTAAATCAGGCCACAGCCCTGGGAATCCTAGACTTGAGCCAGCAACTGCCAGGCATGCCTGGGAGGGAGGGGCTGAGGCTCTCTGTCTATAGCGTGGTCTGAGCTGATTTGCAGTCTTCAGGAGACCATCAAAGTAGACTGGCTTTCACTTGAGAAGGATGCTTGGGAAACAACTTTCTACAGGCGCCACCTTTTCCTACTCTGGGACAGAGATGCAATTTAGAAACAGTAGTCTCAGGCTCTGCTCTCCGCAGTGAGTCATCATCATGAAACCCCTTGACTCCACACGACAGCCAGAGCGTCCCTGAAAGCAAGGCCTGCAGTTCTCAAATGATAAAAGCCGCTGCTCTCGTCCAGCTTTTACATCATCTCCTAAGGACAGTGGCTTCCTGGGTGGTTGTTAATGATGGTTTTCTTTATTATATTTTAGACCATTTAGAAAAGTTTATTGATTTATACTTCTTTGTAATTAGTTGTAGTGATTTAAATAGCTTTTACAGCCCTCTAGAGAATGGCTTTTTCAAAGGCTCAATGTTTTCCCCAAATTGTGTACTTTAAAACACGGTTAAATACTGCTCAAATTCAGCGCTATTACTGGTGAAACTGCTACTTTAAATGTCCTTGTTTTCTCGTCTCTCTGCTTAAAGAGATCATCCAGTTACTTAAGGCAGCCAATCACAGTAGCAGCAACGAGCATCAGCTGAGTTTTCCCAGTAAGCTAAACCTTGTGATGAATCTCTTGGTCTATTAACTCATATGATCCTCTCAATAACTCCACGAAGTGGGGCCTATCGAATTGAACCTCAGGGTTAAGATATTAAATTACTAAGTAGCAAAGCAAGGATTTGAACCTGGAGCCAGGGACACTTGGAAATCTTTGAATTTTACCATTCAATACCGCTGCTCACTGATAAGTGAGCCACGCCGACCCCCATCTGCACCGTGTGTACCAAAATTCGTGAGGATGAGTCTTCTGTGCCTATTTTCCCCTAATTGAAGCATTCCCTCCGGAGGGGAGGCTTCTTAAAACTCAGGAAGCAAATGAAGTTTGCAAGGCTCAGGAAGGAAACAGATACAGGTGAGATGGCCCTGAAACTAGATCCACAAGGTCCTTCCCCACGGTTGCAAAAGCAGGGACAATCCAGGGGAGAGGAGACTGTGCAGCCAGTCGACTGCAAATCGGGCAGGGAGCTCCAGAGATGCAGCTTTTGTGAGTCCTCGCCCATGCTTGGGTGGTGTGGTGGTTTGAAAGAAAATGACTCCCAAAGGGAGTGACACTGTTAAGAGGTGTGACATTGTTGGAGTGGGTGTGGTCTTGGTGGAGGAAGTGTGTTATTGTAGAAGCAGGCTTTGAAGTCTTAGCTATGCTCAAGATAGCAAGTGTCTCAGTTCACTTCCTGTTGTAGCCAGCACCATGTCTGCCTGCACACTACCCTACTCCCCACAGTGATGATAATGAACTGAACCTCTGAAACTGTAAGCCACATGTCAATTAAATGTTTTCTCTTATAAGAGTTGCCATGGTCATGGTGTCTCTTCACAGCAGTAGAAACCTTAGCTAAAACAGGCGGACTTTCCATGCAGCTGCCTGTCTTTGAGTCACCCATGTCCCTCTATACAACCCCTAACCGAAGCGCCCCTAAGTAACTCTGGCCAACTGACTGGCTCACCTAATTAGACTAGGACTAAATAATTTCTTTGGTCTGCCATCAATGCCCTGCCTGTGTGAATAGATGTTTGGGGTAGTGGGGAAAATCACATAACAGTTACCTTATTTGTAAGGATCCTGACAGAGTCCTTTTAACAACCTATCCGTCCCTAACTCACTCAAAGCTCCAATAACACTCTCATGATTCCTTTGCCTATGGTGTCATGCTCCTGGACGGATAAATACTCCAGAAAGACACTGCTCAGAATGGACCACCAAAGAATTAATAACATCAGGGGCTGGAGAGATGGCTCAGTGGTTAAGAGCATTGCCTGCTCTTTCAAAGGTTCTGAGTTCAATTCCCAGCAACCACATGGTGGCTCACAACCGCCTGTAATGAGGTCTGGTGCCCTCTTCTGGCCTGCAGGCATACACACAGACAGAATATTGTATACATAATAAATAAATATTTTTTTTAAAAAAAACTCAGAGACAGATATTGGGGTTCAACCTGAAGACCAGAAAAGCAAAGCAGCCAGTCATGAGCTCTTACCTATACCTCAGTCCAAAAACGGTGATCCTGACTCCAGGAAACCTCAGACTGAGACTGTGATTGAGAGCTGTCTAGTTCTGGGATTAAGGGTGTGTACCACTACCGCCTGGTGTCTATGGCAACTAGTGTGGCTATTGGGATTAAAGGTGTGTGTCACCATGGCTACGAGATTAAAGATGTGTGCCATTGCTGCCTGGTCTGTAAGACTGGCCAGTGCAGTTGTTTTACTTTCTGATCCTCACGCAAACTTTATTTATTAAAATGCAAATGAAGCCGGGCGGTGGTGGCGTATGCCTTTAATCCCAGCACTCGGGAGGCAGAGGAAGGCGGATCTCTGTGAGTTCGAGACCAGCCTGGTCTACAAGAGCTAGTTCCAGGACAGGCTCCAAAACCACAGAGAAACCCTGTCTCGAAAATAACCAAAAAAAAAAAAATGCAAATGAAATGCCACTACAGAAATCAGTGTGGCATGTCCTCAGGGAAGATGGGAATCAACCTACTTCAGGATCCAGCTGCACCACTGGTGGACATGTTCCCGAAGCATGCGCCATCCTACCACAGAGATGTGCAGCGAACATGCTTCCCACGGGGCCATCTCTGTCAGAAATTCTTTACAGACCATACCAACTGCCTACTCTGATTTAGACCAAGTTTGTGCAATTGTGGCATTACTGTCATCTAAGATATGCCCCCTGACTGCTAAGTCTAGTTGTCATTTAAAATATTTTTAATTTATCCTTTGATAACTTCATCCATGCATATATTTTGATAATCTTCATCCCCATCCCTCGCCCCTCTTGTGCTCTCCTATTAACTTGTCATTTTGTATAACTTTTTCTCCCTCCCCTTCCTCCTCCTCTTTAAATCAATGTGTTCCTGGAATACATCTCAAATAGTTTTCTCAAGGAGAATATGGGAGGACCTATCTTCATGATAAGCTTCCTAAAAGACGTGGCCTTATCATATTTATTGTTACATTACTATTATTGCAAAAAATGCCAAAAGAAATATTTCAAAGTGATTTGCACAATTAAAAGATTTTCAGCCTGGCGGTGGTGGCGCACGCCTTTAATCCCAGCACTCGGGAGGCAGAGGCAGGCGGATCTCTGTGAGTTCGAGACCAGCCTGGTCTACAAGAGCTAGTTCCAGGACAGGCTCCAAAGCCACAGAGAAACCCTGTCTCGAAAAACCAAAAAAAAAAAAAGTAAAAGATTTTCAAAACATATTTGTTCCTTATAAAATGCTAGATTTTCCTTTGTACTTAAATTTTTAATGCAAAACTTTTTTCCTTGTTTTGCTCTTTGTTTTTTTTTTTAATTGTCATTTTAAAATTGGTAGATATTGGCCTGGAGGGATGGCTTAGCCGTTAAAGGCTGGGCTCACAACCAAAAATATAAAATTGGTAGATATTGGTAGATAGTAGATATTCTGATTGGATATAAAATTTTAGATTCTAATTTGTTTTCTTTCAAAATAATGAAAGAAGTATACTCTTATCTCGGCAGTAGTTAGTTTCTCCTTCTATTTTTGGAATCTCTATCGTTTGAGGAGTTTACACATGCTTACAGCAGGCACCTGTAGATGAGTGCTTCTCCCCCCTTCATCGGGGAGGCTTCTTTCTGCAGGTAGCTGGTGATGAAAGCAGAGACACACAATGTACAGGCTGAAGTGCTCAGCTCTACATGAGAAAGTCATGTCACCCACACAGGCAGGCAGGCATGCACGCATGCACACATGCATGCAAACACACACGCAGCTCGGGGATCTAAGAGCCAGCATCTGCAGCAAAGCAGTATTTGTAGGGCACGACGGCCCTTCCTTGCGTGAGCTCACAACACTGTGCCTGTTTGCACACGGCCCACTCAAGAGCAAGCCATGCAAGCACAGAGCAGGAAGGGGTCTGTGAAGTCCCACCCCTGTGTGCTTCATGCACCACCTCTAACTGAACGACAGTTACATGTATTTAAAGCCTTCAGATGACCCTGATGTCCAGCCAGGACCTAACCTGCCCTTTTGTTCCATGTCCCACTCACCTTAGCACTGAATCTCCGCAGCTTCATAACTTCATGCTAGTAGCCCATAACTCGTTTGTCTCAGTAGGCAGCCTCTCCCTCTCCAGCAAAAGAAACACACCTGATTATTTGTGCTTACCCTGCTGCACCTCTCCCAGCCCCCTGCATGATGTAACGTATTTCTTTAAAGTTCAATAAATTCCTTTAAATGATTTTCAGATTTATTTACTTTGTATGTGTGAGAATTTTGCCTCCATGGACGTCTGTGCATATGTGTGCCTGGTACCCCGAAGGTCAGAAGAGGTCATTGGATACCCTAACCCTGGAACTGGAGTTACAGATGGTTTTGAATCACCACGTGGGTGCTGGGAACCAAACCTGGATCCTTTGCAACAATTACAAGTGCTCTTAGCCTCTGAACCATCTGTCCGGCCCCTAAGGTTCAATAAATTCTTAATGAATGAAATAGATGAACACATAAATGAATGGATGAACGAATAAGTTATAAACATTTAAGTAGGTTTTTTTTTTCAATTCTGATTTTATTTACTCAAGTAGTACTTTTTGACCTAAAATTAGTCAGCTCAACGTAGTTACTCGGGATTAGTACCAGAGGTACGGTGACTCATTTTAATTTTTTAAAGAAACTTTCCATTTTAAGGTCCTATTTCCAGAAACACTCTATAGCACACAAATTTTCAGCTTGCAAAGGGTTTCATTTGCGTCTTATAGTAAAAATAGCTTGTACGTGTCCACAAACGTGAATGGAGCTCACTTGTGGCATTTTTCTATTTTGGTCCAATGCTGACCCAAATAGAAGCCATTTGGGTGAATTCTGCTGCCATAAGCCCATTTAAACCTAGGGTAGTTATTGTGAATAACAGGATTAAAAGCAAACATACTTCAGTCACCATTGATTCCCACTGAAGACATAGATAAGAAAATAAATATATCTATATATGACCAGGACAAAAATGCTTAAAAAATAATCCATTTTTGTCAGACTTCACACTGATTCTAAATTTTTAATAAATAACACATAATATGTCTCTCCATTTGGGCTATTTTTAATGACTGCAGGAATAAAGATGCTGAGATGCAAAACCAGAAAAAGAAAGGGCCAGGTCAAAAAGTTTATGGAAAACTTCTTCTAAGATCTAACTGAGGGAGAAAAAAATATAATAACCTCATTGTTTTCATTGCCAGGGGAAGGTTTTAGGTGGTGTAAATATAATGACTGTTTTCTTCAGTCAGTGGTTTAATTTTTCTCCTGTGATTTGTCACAGACAGGACTGTGGGAATACAAAAATGTGGGGAGTTCTATGGGACAGACGACCCAAACTCTCCCCATAAAGAACTTGTTTTCATTGTTTGATTTCCTAAGAAGTACTTGGTTAGGGTACTCTAGGAAGAATTAACTGAGAGAGGGGAGGACCTTTACAAACACACGAGCTCGTTTGGAGAGCAACCTCACAGGAATCCTCAAGAGGCCATGGGAGCTCAAACCAGGACTTCAGTTGATGAGAAGGTGGAGCAGTTAGAACACCCCAGACTCTGCCCTGTATGAGAAGAAATAGATTGACTCACGTTTCTGGGGGCCAGAGAGCCCAAGATTAAAGAGCTAGCAATTGGTGAGGAAATTTTTGCTGTGTCATCCCATGGTAGACAAGCAAAGAGACATGAATTTACTCTTTTACAATGACTGGCTTTTGAAATAACAGCATTAACCTAGTCCCAAGCAGAGTCCTCGGGACTCAGTTGCTTCTCAATGGCCCTGTACCCACCTGAAAGGAAAGGATATATTCTACAAAGACACACATAGCCTTCCCGCTGACTCGCAGATGACTGAAACAGTGAAGTCCAAAGAACTAAAATAAGGTAGCGAAAGAAGCCCTGGTGCTAGCCTAGAGAGGAACTTGCCAGACAAAAAGAGATTTCACGCCACTCTGAAGAGTTTATCAGGCCAGCTTGCAGCATGGACCAGAGAGACATAACCCATGATGGGTCAGCGATGGGTGGGGCCACATCTTGAGCAGGACTGCTTAGCTATGCACAGTTGCTCCTCTTCTGAATGTAATCCCACCAACTAAGTTTCCTGGCTCTCTACTCTGGTGTTCGTAATTGGCCCACTGAGGACCATTAGCCAGGCCTGACTTGTTGCAGCTGCCAGGGTCTGGTCTTTTACCCTAAAAACTTGGGTTAGAGTGCTGGCGTCTCAACTGCTTTTCCACTGCAATGACAGAGCACTATGACTACGGCGACTGGTGGCACACAACACTTAACGGAGGCCGAGTTTCAGAGGACGAGTCCCTGACTCTCACAGCAGGGAGCATGGCCGCACAGCTTCAGACTTGGTACTGAAGCAGTAACTGAGAGTGCACTCTGATCCATACGCCTAAGCCTGAGTGAGAGAGGTGACTGTGAATGGCATCAGCTTTTAAAACCTCCAAGGCCACCTCCTCTTAATCCTTCCCAAACAGTTCCACCAACTGAGGACCAAGTCTCCAAATATGGCTCTGATGGCCATTCTGTCACACCACCACAGAGGGACACCCCAGGCTTTCTCTCTTGGGCCACCAACCAGCTCCTGAATCACGATACAGAGACTTATTAGTTATGAATGCTTGGCCCTAGCTTATGCTCATTTCTAGTTAGCACCATTTTCCCCCTGTAGCTTAAATTAACCTGTTCTCTTCATCTATGTTTTGCCTAAGGGCTTTTTTACCCTTCTTTCTGTATGTCCTACTCTGTGTCCAGTGGTTGGTGGCTGCTCGGCTGACCCCGGGTGTGTCCCTCTTTTTCTCCCTCATTCTCTTCTTCTTCCTCTTCCTCTTCCTCTTCCTCTTCCTCTTCCTCTTCCTCTTCTTCCTCTTCTTCCTCTTCTTCCTCTTCTTCCTCTTCTTCCTCTTCTTCCTCTTCTTCTTCTCATTCTTCTCATTCTTCTCAAACCTAGATTTCTCCTCCTACTTATTCTCTCTGCCTGCCAGGCCTGTTTATCCCTCTTCTGCCTAGCTATCAGATGTTGAGCTTTTTATTAGAGCAATCAGGTGTCTTAGGCAGGCAAGGTGAAACAGCAACACATCCTTTCATGATCAAACAAATGCCGCACAAACAAATAAATGTACCACATCTTTACATCCTTAACAGAGGCGGCAGAAATGAATATAATACACCTTTACACAGTTAAAGTAATAATCTGCAGCATAAACAAATGTAACACATCTTTACATCCCTAACAGAGGCGGCAGAGATGATTGTAACACACCTTTACACAAAGTAATAAACCTCAGCATAAACAAATGTACCCCAACTTTATCCAGTTAAAAGAACATCCCACCACAGATGGGCCTGTGCTCGGCAGACAAGAGAGCTCTCTGTCCAAACATGAGGACCGGCATTCTCACCCTAGTACCCATGTAAAAGCTGGGCGTGCCTGCAACCTCAGTGCTGGAGGCAGAGACAAATGGATCTGGGAGCTCGCTGGCCGGCCAGCCTAGCTGAGCTTCAGGCTGAGCAAGAGTCTGCATCAAGGGAATAAGTCAAAGAATGATAGAAAGACATTCAGCCTCCTCCTCTGGGTTTAGCACCATAAGCATGGGCATCTGTACCTGAAAACTCATGTATACACACAACAAATACATATCACACACCACATATACATATCACACACCACATATACATATCATACACACATATATATATCACACCACATATGCATGTCACACATATACATATCACACACATATACATATCACACATATACATATTACACACATATACATATCACACATATACATATCACACACCACATATACATATCACACACACATATACATATCACACACACCACATATGCATATCACACACACATATACATATCACACACACCACATATGCATATCTCTCTCTCACACACACACACACAATGCTGATTAAATTTCAGCATACATTTGGAGAGAACATTCAAACCATAGTGTTTATTAACGTAAAAGTTAACAGGATCTACTGCTGGGTTGTATGCAGGATGTAAAAGTTAAAGAGAGACCCAGGAACGGTCCTAGAATTTTCCTCTCAGCTCTGGAATTCACTCATACATACATATTTTTCAAAGATTCATTTACTTTTATTTTGTGTGTATGGGTAGTTTTGCCTGTATGTATATTGGTGCAATGCATATTGCAGTTCCAGAATCGGCCAGAAGAGGGTGCTGGATCCTTTGGTACTGGAGTTACAGACACTAACGGTCTTGGGTGTGATCAGAACCAATGTGTGTCCTCTGCAGAAATAGTTAAATGTTCTTAACCACTGAGTAGCTCTCCAGCCTATTCCATACACACTCTTGTTTCCTCTTAAAGGAAGAAACTAACTGATTATTGAAGGCCCTAATTCCTTGATTCTTGTTAAGAAGCAAATAAAATCACTGACTCCAAATAAGTTATATAGCATATATAGAATATATTATATAAAGTTATTACAGTAAGATGTCATATGATAACAAACTGTTATCATACTGTTGTCTCTCAGCTCAGAGAAAAAAACCCAAACAAAGAAAACGCCCTGAAGAAAATGAAAAGTCATCACTGTCTGACCTTGTAAAGACGGTTTCACCTCCAGCAGGGATGTCTGATAGGGTGGTGAGCCTGAGTCCATAAAACCTCTCAAACTCAAATGTCCTTCCGAAGTTCAGCACCAGACCACAACCGGTTTAAAACTCTCAGCCCTCAAGGATAAAACACAAAAGCAAAAACATTCTTTTAGTTTCTTTTCTGCTGTTGTTTGAGAGACTTTTAGTTATTTGTTGTTCGTTTGTTTTGTTATTTTTGAGACAGGGTTTCTCAGTGTGGCCCTGGTTGTCCTAGAACTACTCTGTAGACCAGGCTGGCCTCGAACTCAGAGACCTGCCTGCCTCTGCCCAAGTGCTGAGATTAAAGACTTGCACCAACAAAATTTATAAAGCTCATTGGAGAGCTTTATAAATTGTAACAACTTGCACTGGGCATGGTAGCATAAGCCTTTGAAGCCAGCACTAAGAAGGCAGAAGCAGGTAGATTTCTGTGGGTTCTAGACCAGCATGGTCTACACAGAGAATGCCAGCGCAGCTACAGGTAGACAGTGAGGCCCTGTCCCTAAATAAGTAAATAAACTGAAATATCTATTTTATACATATGTGTGTGTGATACAATTTCTAGGATTTTGAATTTCTTTGAAAATAAAGCAACAATTGTCTTTGTTGATTGTTTCTTGAGACATGGTTTCTCTGTGTAGCTCTGGCTGCCCTGACCTCACTGTATACAAGATCCCTCTGCTTCTGCCTCCCAAGCGCTGGGATTAAAGGTGTGTGCCACCACCGCCCAGTGCAACAGTTCTCTTACAGGATATAATCTGCTGTTAGCAATTTAGGCTACAAACCTGGAATTTTGAGAAATAATAAATCAAATAACATGGCAGCAGAACGTGTATACTACCTTCCAAGTTGCTTTTGCTAGATTTTTAAAACGGAAAGGGCCTGGGAGATGGCCATCACCTAATTTTAGAACGGAAAGTGGCAGAAGCCCAGAGAAATTAACCTGGTTTTTATGGCAGTCGGAGAATCAGTTCATGTGGCAATTGGAAAGCACTGCCCTGGGCAGCTCTAATCCAGCTTTCCAAGCCATCCACCCATGGTCCGTCACTTTCTGTTTCAGTTAATTTTCTGTTGATACAACAAAACCCTGTACATACTCGTCAAGAAGGACTGGCTCATATCCATGAACAGTTAGGGATGTTAATATATCCAAGTCTTTCCATATGGCCGTGGGTGAAAGAGCTTCCTTTCCCCTTCTGTATTATTTATATTCTGGCTAGAGTTTGATCAAGTTTGAACGCTTCAGTCTCCAGTTTTTCGAGGGTAAAATCTGAAAACTAACTTTTCACACAGTTCTTGGGAACATCTAGGGCAGCCGGGCTCAAGAGAAGCACAACACAAGACTCACGCGTGGCTCACAACCACAGCAAACAAAAAAAGCAAAAGTAGGCAGAAAAATTGCTAGAAAAAAAATTTACTTTAAATATATTCCTATTACTTCAATATATAAAGAACACTTTTAAACTGCATGTTACTCTACATCTGTTTTCTCAGGCCCTGTCTGTGAAGAATGATTACCGTCTCAAGTGTTCCAGACTCCTGTGGCTCACCTCAGGATGCGGTACTCCATCGCGGACTCAGCAAGGGGCGGGGCTCAGCCAGAGGAGGCGGGGCTCCTCGGTGAGCGCGGTTTGTGCCGCGCGGGCTCCCGTAGCCGGGGCACGGTGGTGGCGCCACGTCCAGGGTGGTGTCCGGAAAGGAGTCAATAGGCCTGGGAACTGCTTGGGGAGGCCATGGCCTTCACGCTGTACTCCCTGCTGCAGGCGGCCCTGCTGTGCGTGAACGCCATCGCCGTGCTGCACGAGGAGCGCTTCCTCAAGAACAGTGAGTGCCGGGGAGGGGGTGGGGGCTGGGACTCGGCGGGGCGCCTGGGAAAGGGGCGTCCCCGCGCCGCGAGCCGGGGTGGGCGTGTGGGGCCTGGGGCTGGCGGCGGAGGAGCCCTGACTCGATTCCGCCTGGCTGGTGTTTCGCTCAGACAAATCCGTGCATTTTTGTTGGTGTTGTTACCGGTTTTATAGAGGGAAAGCTGGAGTGGAGGCGCTTTCAGCGTGCGCGTCGTTAGAATGACTGGTGGGGAGCCTGATGGGAGCTGTAGACGTTGGTGGGAGGTAGGGTTGATGGTGAAAGGAGTTAGCAAGGACTCCAGCCACCCTTGTTCTAGGTGCACGCCCCCATTGGGTGTGTACCGTGTGCCAAAGACCGTGCTGGAATCGAGGAATACAAACGTGAAGACACACGCACGCGTTATGGTTTCTTCGTCCTCACAATCAGATCTTCTTGCCAGACTGGTCCAGCTGCTTCTTGCTGTATAGGACAAAGCAGACAGGACTACGTGATGTTAGACGGTTGTTTCAATATACCAACTGTACCCTTGGAATCATTGAAACTCAAACCCACAGGCAAGAACGATGCGTTTCATATATTACTCCGGAAGAGATGAACACGGATATGTGCCAGGCCTCTGTAACAGAAGCAGGTTACACCAGTCACCTGTCCTTAAGATGAAGTTTAATCTAAAATGAGTAACAGATGTGTCAAATATTAGAAAGATGTAGGGTCATATTAGCCTGAGAATCTGAAAAAGGGCCTGAGAAAAGATGTGTCTGACCCGAAGTCTGATAAATGAGTAAATATTAACTAGGTGAAAGAAAAGATTGGGGCCAGTTTGGAGGCTGAAGCCTTGAATACTGTTACTCTGGTGGGAAAACCAAGGTAGGTGGAAATAGTTGTAACTAAGAACATGCCGTGGCCAGGTTTATGTTACTGAGTTCTCGTAGGTGCAGGGCCGAGAAGGGCTGGGAAGGGAAAGGAGTGGATTTGGAAAGGGCTCAGAGATGGCAGGTACAACCTTAAATTGGTAATAACCAGTAACCGTGTAGTTGTGTGCAGGATTGGTGTTAGGTGTTTTACATGTGTGTGTAAGAGAGAGCGTGCAAGAGAGCTTACTGCAGCTCTGTGATACAGTTAGAGTTTTTATTCCAACCTTCAGGCAGGGAATCTAAAGCAGAAAGTGAGCTGGTAACTTCTAGGATCGCATGGATAGAAGGTGGCACAGTTAAGCACACTGACTCCAGAGTCCATTTCTTTACCTCTGGACTATACAGAGAACTCTTCGTGATCATTGGATTGTGTTCTGACTCCGTGGCACCTGTGGCTGTGACCTTATCTGGAAACACATCTTTGAAAATTTGTAATCAGATTGAGCTCTTCATATGTGGATTAGGTGTTAGGCCTTAGATCTAGTCATTGATATCCTTTTAAGGAGAGCGAGATACAGAAGCATACGGACACACACTTAAAGAAGTGGTCACAGGGGCGGAGATTGGAGTGGCTTGGTTTCAAGCCAAGAAACCCTGGAATTCCAGCAACTACCAGATAGATGTTACAGAAGGCCTGGATGAGATTATCCCTCGGAGTTACCAGAGGGAACCAGTTCTGCTGGATTTTGGACTTGGCCTCCAAAACTGAGAAAGTGATTTCTGTTGTGTTAAGCATTGTCCATGGTGCCTTATGAAGGCAGCCCTAGGTGAAGACAGGAGAGTCCCTGGAAGCTCAGTGGTCAGGTGAACAGCAAGAGCCCTGTAGGCAAGGACTAACACAGGATATTGTCCTCTGACCTCCACACCAATGAGTCCACACACGTGAAGATGCACAAATGAGCATGAGAATGCATGCGTGTGCTCATACACGCAAAGATTTTTTTTAAATGTAACTGTAAGGGACCTTATATTAGGATTCTCTAGACTAGAGAATCTATAAGAACAGAATTTACAGTATGTATTCCATATATTTAGAATGTCTTAGAGGCTGTAGTCCAGCTAGCCCAGCTCTAGCTGTCTACCAATGGAAGGTCCAAGAGTCTAGTTGTTCTCAGCCCACAAGGCTGATGTGTTAGCTGGTCTTTAGTATATGCCAGAGTGCCAAAGAAGTAGGCTCTAATGCCAGTGAAGGAATGGGCTTCCCAGGCAGAGGGAGAACAAGCAGGTAGAGAGCGTGAGCTTCCTTCCTCCATGTCCTTTTTATAGGCTGCCAACAACAGGTGTGGCCCTCTTCAGAAGATCTGTATTAAAGGTGGAGCTTCTGATTTCAAATGATTTAATTTTTAAAAAAGTCTTGCACAGGTGTACTTAGCCACTTGGATTTTAGTTAATTCCTGATATAGTCAAGTTGACGACCAAGAACAGCCACCACAAGTCTCTAAAGAACATTTGATGAGGGGGCTGGAGAAATGGCTCAGAGGTTAAGAGCATTGCCTGCTCTTCCAAAGGTCCTGAGTTCAATTCCCAGCAACCACATGGTGGCTCACAACCATCTGTAATGAGGTCTGGTGCCCTCTTCTGGCCTGCAGACATAACACAGACAGAACATTGTATACATAATAAATAAAGTATTTAAAAAAAAAGAACATTAGATGAAATTTGAATTAGTACTTGATGACAGTAAGGAATTGTGTGTGTGAGAGAGAGAGACAGAGAGAGAAAGACAAAGATAGTATTAGAGTTGTATAGGGAGGTATTCAGAAAATTTACTGAAATGTTTGAGTGAAATATAGCATCATTAAAAGGTAAGCAGAGAAAGTGTAAAGTCTCATGTCTCTGGCATCTCCAGCATCTTGGGGTCTCCAAGCTTAAACTTCACAGCTTCACACACTGTTCTCTCTAGACCTCCAGTTAGGAACACTGACACACACCGGGCCTCAGCAGTTCCTTAGTCACAGAGGCAAATTCCATGGCCCCTTTCTTAGATCTTTAACTCTAAAGCCAGAACTACATGGCCTGCTGGGACAGAACATAAGCTTATTTGTTCAATTACATCTTCACCAGCTTTCTGTTTCCCATAGTTTCCTTCACTGCCTAATCTTGGCTGTCCTGGAACTAGTTCTGTGGACCAGGCTGACCTTGAACTTACATATTAGCCAGCCTCTGCCTGGACTGCTGGGATTAACAGCACACACCAGCAGACCCAGCTCCAAATTTTTCTTTAATTCCTTCTTGTGAATTGGGAATTTAGCTAGGTGGGATCTTGCCCTGAGGTTACCTAGCCCTTTGTTCGATTTCTTAATTTGTTTATCTCCTTGAACAAAGGATTTAGCTCCATTCTAATTTTTGGTGCTCCTTTTCTGCTCAAATTTTACATTTTGTAATTTACCCTGCTCAGCTTACTTCTTTTCATTGTAAATCTTCATTAGAGTTACCACTAATAACCACATGCCAGATTCTATACTAGGATGTTTTGAGATTTCTTGTCAGTGGAATTAATCCAAAGCTCTTTACTTTAGCTTCAGGCAGATTTTCCAAACAAGGGCAAAAGGCAGCCACATTCTTCCCAAAATATCACAAGAACAATCTCTAGGCCACATACTAAAATTCTTCTCCTTTGAAATCTTTTGAACCAGCCCAACACAATTCAAATCATTCTCAGTACCATTGTCTTCCATGTTCCTACTGGTATGACTCCTTAAGCAGCAGTCTTCAAACACTTCAGAGATCTACAGAATATGCCATTTAAGATGTTTTAATAACAAGGCTTTTCATGACAGTGAAAAACGTCTACTTCTGGCAACACCAATCTACTTTAAAAAAAAAAAGATGATAGGCATCAAAGAACCTCCATATGGAGTTTACTTTCAGTGTGGCAAAGCTAGCCACTGGGTAAGAAACTGCCCTTGCACTTCTTGAATTTTGCATACAAATGGATGGAAATAGAAAACACTATCCTGAGTGAGGTAAGCCAGACCCAAAAA
>NC_022020.1:60890356-60891272 GCF_000317375.1 Microtus ochrogaster
AAAAAAAAAACTGCCCTTGCTTCAGCTGCTGGCTGTATGCTTTCCCTGACCAAGAATAAGAGGCTTCTCTTACTGTTTCTGTTTAACATTGTGCTGGAGATTCTGCCCAGGGAAATTTGACAAGAAGTAAGAAATAAAAGATCTACATTGTGAGGTTTAAAAGGCAAAACTATCTGTTTGCAGATAGATGATATACTCTTGTGTATATAGGAAATCCTGAGCAGTGAGGCTAATTAGGCTTCATAAGGTTGTGTCACACAAGAAAACACATGAAGACCTGTTGTTCAGGGCTGGAGTGATGACTTAGTTAGTAGAGCACCTCCCATAAAAGCCTGAGAACTTGATTTGAATCCCTGTCATCCATATAAGTACTGGGTGGGCTTGGTGGCCTGCTTATAATCCTGGCATTCCAGGGGTGGAGACAGTGGGTGCCTGGAGCAAGCTTGCTAGCTAGACTAGTCAAATCTGTAAGCTTTGGGTTCAGCTAGAGACTACCTCAAGACACAAGATGCGGGCCGGGTGGTGGTGGCCCACGCCTTTAATCCCAGCACTTGGGAGGCAGAGGCAGGTGGATCTCTGTGAGTTCCAGACCAGCCTGGTCTACAAGAGCTAGTTCCAAGACAGGCTCCAAAACCACAGAGAAACCCGTCTCGAAAAACCAAAAAATAAAAAAAAAGACACAAAATGCAGAACAGTCAGGGAAGCTCCCGGCGTCAACCTCTGGTCTCTCCATGCACACAGGTGCGTGTACCCCACACACAAATGCACACCTGACGTCAACCTCTGGTCTCTGTGCACACGGGTGCATGTACCCCACACACAAATGCACACCTGACGCCAACCTCTGGTCTCTCTGTGCACACAGGTGCATGTACCCCACACACAAATGCACACCTGACGTCAACCTCTGGTCTCT
>NC_022020.1:60891627-60892805 GCF_000317375.1 Microtus ochrogaster
ACGTCAACCTCTGGTCTCTCTGTGCACACGGGTGCATGCATGCCCCACACACAAATGCACACCTGATGTCAACCTCTGGTCTTTACATGCCCAAGTTTTTGGTCCCCAAATGAATTCACGGAGCTAGATTTCTGATGCAAATTACATGAGGGTTTTTTAATATCCAAACTTAAGTTTAGACCCCAGCATGGTAGGTGCAGAAAGTATGGCAGGGAGCCCTGGAAGGGTAGAACTTTTAAAGGGGAAACATCCTAATCAGGGGAGTTCATGTCCTGACATTTGGGGATTGGGTAAGGAGGGCATAGGGTAAGATAGTTTCTGAAACCTTTGGTCAGTTTTTGAGTGTGGAAACCTAACAAAGAGCCATCAATTACTGACAAGGTATCTTCAAGGACAGGATGCCTCCCAAGAACACCTGGACCTCGTTAAATTTTATGGTCCTGCTCCTTAGTTACTTAATTCACTAATTTTAGGGTATCCTTTTAAATTCTGCTGTTGTAGCACATTGCTGGAGCTGAGATCTGTGCTGCCCCCAAGCTCATTAAGTGGCTTAAGATGAAGCCCCTTCTTTAAAATGGAGTTTGCAAAGTTAGGTCCTCACATGGGTACATGCACGCCCCACACCAACATATACCAAATTCCTGAACAAAATAGTTGAGAAGCCCTGTGTAGCACTGTGTAGAGGGAAACTATGACAAGCATCTCTTCCCCTGGTCCATCACATGTTTGTCTGTGGACACATCCATATAGGAATTGTCCTTGCTTTCCAAATGTTCATTGTCTAGAGATGAAGCCCAGTCATATTTCTTTCTCTGGTAGATAGCCATTTTTATAAGCTTCTTTAAAACTTTTATTTTTTTAAATTTTGGTTTATTTTTAAGTTTGTTTTCTTGGACCTGGAGAGATGGCTCTGAAGTTAAGAGCACTGCCTGCTCTACCAGAGGTTCTGAATTCAATTCCCAGCAACCACATGGTGGCTCACAACCATCTATAATGAGATCTGGTGCCCTCTTCTGACCTGCAGACTTACATGCAAGCAGAAAACTACATAATAAATAAATCTTAAAAAGCAAACTTACTTTTAAAAAGTTTGTGTTCTTTATTTTTTGATCTTTGTGAGTACAAGTGTGTGAGGGCAAGCGTGCGTGGAGTCTGAGGACAAACTCGTGTGGGTCTCT
>NC_022020.1:60894280-60900084 GCF_000317375.1 Microtus ochrogaster
GTCCTCCAGGAGTTTGTGGGAAATTCCTGAAAACACCCACTAAGGAGAAGAAAGTCCCTACAATAAGTGGGATTTGGTGAACAAAGAGAAAGAGGATTTACTGTGGCCTGGGTCTGGATGTGACAGTCAGGCCCAGATCAGAAACGGGCTTTAACAACCAGTAGGTAATTGGCTGGGCCATTGTCCTCTGTGTCTGTTGGGCTCATCGTACCACGCTCCACAAAGTCAGTTTAAGGGGTTTTGCAGTCCATTGACCATTGTCACTGAGTTTAGAGAAAATCTAAAGGGATTGAAACAGTGAGATCTTGAAAGTCTGGTACTAACAACTGTGATGGAGGATGGAGTGCACTGTGAGAGCAAAACCCACTGCCGTCCTTGAGAGCTGAAGGGCTAGAAGCAGCCCCTCAGCAGCCTTTGTGGCTGGGTGTGGAAGGGAGGGAGGGTCAACTTCTTTGTGAAGTTGGATTTGAGATGGTTTCATGCTACAACAGGACAAAAACGCGGACAGCCATTATTTAACTGTTATCTCAACCCAATAAGAGCTGATTAGGTGTGAGTTTCCTGACGCTTGGGCTCTCCCGTGTATAAGATAGACTTGTTCTTCGTCTTTCGGTTTAGAGGTTAGCATGCCAGGAATTAATTAACTCTGTAGTCATGTGAGAGTAAAAGTGGCCCTGAAATGAGGACAAGAGAAGGACGCATCACTGAAATGAGGACATGTCTTTAGAAGAAAGAACAAAAAGAACTGGTAGATAAAGGGTGAAAGTGGCTTGTAATGACAAGGGAATGACAGAGGAGGTGAAAGACTCATTTACAGAGAATGGCTCAGAATGCAAAAATGAAGAATGATCAAGGAGAATGGGAAACTATGTGCTCCAAAGGCGTGCCCAAACTGCACGTTAAAATTTGCCCACGTGCTTCCCGGCTACTGCGTTTTCCTGTTGATACTTTATTAGATGATATAATTCTTTAATTGTGTTAGTAATTATTCACCCTGGCATATTTTCAGTTCTACGCTGAGAAAGGGTCCTTTGATCATTTTAAAGAAAGAAATAAGCAAGCTGTAACAGTAGCCATTTTTGGTGACTTGAACACCATGAGATTGTTTGGACTGTAGATTATTTTACAAACTCAAAAGTGGAATGAAGAGAATATGATTGTTGCCACTGTCAATAGAATGGGAAAAAAACTATTGAACTCAATATCTTAACTCTAAAATGTATGACTTTATACTTTGTCTTTATATATATAGGGCTCAAACTAATCTTTTAAGAGATAATGAGGGAATAAGACAGCACATAATACATTTAACTCAGTTAATCATCTTTCTCTCGTACAGTTGGCTGGGGAACAGACCAGGGAATTGGCGGATTCGGAGAGGAGCCAGGAATTAAATCTCAACTCATGAACCTGATTCGATCTGTACGAACCGTGATGAGAGGTAAGAAGAAACCTTTAGGTTACAATTGTGTGTTACGATTTAAGTAGCAAAGCTTTTGAGAGTGAGAACTATCGGGTTCCCATTTGTGGTGGGAACTTTTTCTTCTTTAACCTCAGTTTACTGCTTGAAGGTTGCTGATCTCTTACGTTGCATCTGATTTCTAGGAGATGGACTGTTACTAGGGACTTCCACATTGCAATGTAGAAAGGTTCTGTATCTGGCATTGTATTGGAAAATATTGTGGAGCAATTCAATCAAAGAGTGCAGGCACCTTGAATTTAAGCATTGAGATTAGAGACTTTTCATGTCTTAATCATAACCTGGGATGCATTGTTCGTGAGTTTATTCTTTGTAATGAAACCACAGAACCTTCTTTGCACTGTATCTCTGCTCAGGTGTGCAGCCATGTGGATCTGCCAGGTCCTCTGTATTTCCAGAGCTGCGCCAGCACCATTCAAAGATGGAGTATGGTGGTCCACACCTGTAATCCCGTCCCTTGGGATGCAGGGAAAGGAAGTTTTTGCGAGTTCCAGGCCAGCCTAGAGTACAGAGGAAAATATCATAAGTTTTATGATAGTGAATTTTTCTGTTACTACAATTACATTATGATTATGATGGCATAGTTTTTAGATACTTCATCCTCTTTGGAAGCTACCTGCTACTGTTTAGCTTTTTTCTATTTTTTGTTTTCTTTTTATAGTAACAAACTTTTTTTTCCCTTGCAGTGCCATTGATAATAGTAAACTCAATTACTATTGTATTGCTTTTGTTATTTGGCTGAACGTCATTGGGACCAGAGACTCAGAAGAGATGCCCAGGAGTTACCATTTCCATTGTGACTGGAATATCCATGTTTTAGCAGGCTCATCTTGCAGTTGACAAAAATGTAAAGTTGACAATAAAACCAGTTTCTATTTACCTGATTTTTCTCAATATTGCACTTGTAGTTTCAGTTCAAAGGTTAGCTCATCGGCAGCAGGAGCACTCCAGGACTACACACACTGCTGCAGTTAAAATGGGCAGAGGTTGTTAAAGGGCTGCTGCCTCTGCCTTTTAGATACTGCTCTGTCTCACAGCTCAGGAATGGACTTTGCCCCGAAGTGTTGGAATCCTTTGTTGTTTAGATATGACCTAAGAGTAATTAACTTCCTATATGAACTTAAAGAGTTTTTTAAAGAAACAATGACATATAATTGACAAATTAGTAATTTGGATAATTTATTTTGATCTCTTTGGTTAATTAGTCTACACCATCTCTGCTATAAAGAAATGTATACATAACTACATATCAGACAATACCCTGATTTCAGGAAGAATTCCAGTTCTGTAAGTCAGTTGTTTGGGTTTAAAGACTGTGGGTTTAAGTTCTTTTTAAGCTGTTGTTGACCTGAACAATGAGACCAGAGTATTTACATATTTTCCTTGGTAGAAAGTCTTCCCTCTTTACAACGATGATTTGTTTGATAAAATCAGTATAACTGTTACTTGGCAAAATCAGCCCATATGTTCACAAAATAAGTGTTGGAGCAGGCTGTTTATCGTGACGTGCGCCTCCTCCCTTGTCATTTCCATGTCTTGGTGGAGTAGCATGGTAAAGTGCGGTTCTTGGTTGCCATTCTGTCTGAGGACCATTTATGCTCGATAACTTTTATGTTTTGTTTGTTTTTGGTTTTATGTCTTTTGTTAATGTCTTAGGCCAATCTTGAGAGGGTCTTTGCTCATCCCATAATACTGCAGTACAGTTTTACATAGGAAAATTTAAACTGTGCGAATACTATATGAAATGTTTCAGTTACAGTATTTCAAAGGGGTGGAATAGCATCTTTCTGTATAGGAAAACTTTCATAAATAAAGTTGACTTTCCAACTCATGCATTTGGTTTGTGCCTTAGTATAAACCTAGTGTTATTAATTTGTTCACTTGTTTAAACTGTTGAATAAATTTGTAATAAAATAAATATTCATAATTTGTGTATTTCTTCAGTGAATTAACTGAATTGCTGATATAAGTCAAGAGAACCCTCAAATAGCTTTTATGGCTTAAGTTACTTATATAACTGGAGCCCCTGCTGAAGATCTGGTCATGTCTTAATTGGAGAGGGCTGATCTTTCATTTGGACACAAGGGCTGGCAGCTGGACCAGGAAAAAGCATTTGAATGCTTGGCTCCTACGGGGAACCAGCATACTCGGTACTAGGATGGGCCTGTAGACTGAGTTAATAGACCAGTCTTAGTGACTCACACCCAGTTTTATTCTCTAAAAACATTGAAGGTGATTAAATCCAAGTTGGAACCCCTAGTCAGCTCTTTAAAAAAGTGATCAATTCAGGGCATTCCTACTTCTACGTACTGAGTCATAGAAAATTTTCAAAATGAGACTTTGGTCCTACCCCCACTGTTCATATAAGACATAACCACACACGTTCCTATTAATTTAGTTTGGAATATTGTTCAAGTTTACTCTACTGGGAGCCTGGCAGGACCAGTGTACTGGAGCAAAGCAGTTCTGAGGGCATGAAGTGCTGGCTCCAGAACACTTGCTTCTGGAGCTGTGCTCATGATCTAGTTTTGACGTCGGTCGGGGGCTTGATTTCCCTGGAGTGAATGAGATTCAAAAACTGCAGTGTCATCTTGAAATCTGTAGGCAAATGGATAGAGCTAGGAAACATCATTCTGAGTGAGGTAACCCAGATACAGAAAGACAATTATATGTACTCACTCATAAGTGGTTTTTAAACCTAAAGCAAAGAAAACCAGCCCACAAATCACAATCCCAATAGACAACAATGAGGAGTCTAAGACATACATGGATCTAATCTATATGGGAAGTAGAAAAAGACAAGTTCTCCTGAGTAAATTGGGAGCATGGGGACCATGGGAGAGGGTTGAAGGGGAGGGGAGCAGAGAAAAAAATGTAGAGTTCAATTTTAAAAAAAGAAGAAACCAACAAAAAGATAGTCTCTGACATGTATTTTTAAAGGAAAATGAATTGTAAAAAAAAAATCAAAAAAGAAAAAGAAAAGAAACTGCAGTGTCTTTTCTAGTCTAGTAGCCGGACATTCCCAGTTCCCTCCCATATCCTCCCCCTTGTCCATTCTCAGGATTAACTGTGATCATTCTAGACTCCAAAATGTTTTTAATAATTATGGTCCTCGTGCTCTGACCAGTGTCTGTGCCTTGCTCCTTTTTAAAGGGTATTGATATTACTCTAGATATTAAACTTTTCACAACACAGTTTTACTCATGTGCACTGGTTTTTAGGTTTTGCTTATAAACTGTAGACCCAGACTATGAAGGAACAGAACTATGATACCCTGACAGCTGAGGAGGCTCCATAGGAGCTGGTCTTGGGCAGTCACCGTTTGTGTAGGTGTTAGGCAGCAGAGAGTGTTAGGGGCAGTCCACAGTGACAGGGCTGCAGACTTGGTGAGGGCCTCAGCGCCCTTAGTCCTATTAGAGTTACAACTCTGGTGTGAGCCTACGAAGCCAAGATTCCAAAGTTGCCAACTGTGTTTGGCATCATAGCACCCAGGCAGTCCTAGACCTCAGCCCTTGGCAGCAGCTAGTGTTACAGCTCTTGTATAGGTCTGCCCATTCGGGGTTTCTTGTCTGCTCTCAACTATCTCAGTGACCAAACCTACAGTTTATATCTCCGGCCCCTTACAGGCTTTTATTATTTTTTGATCTGTCTTAGCATTCTGCCCTTTGCTCTTTTGTGCTGCCCTTCCCTTTTGTTCTTGCTCTGGCTGTTTAGCTGCAGTGGGCTGCCCCTCTGTAACTCGACCTCGCTGCCTGCTCAGTTATATAAATGCCACCATTACTCGCCTGCTTCTTTCTTGGCATTACCACGCCACCCTACACAACGGAAGGAAGGAAGTCGGTTCAAGAGAAGCCCTTTATGACACTGGATGTTGCAGTACCAGGGGATATCTCCTGGAAAGTGTCTCCCTGTTGACTCAGTGAACCTAGACAGCTTGCTTCCAGAGCCAAGAAGAGATGTTCAGTTTGCTCTTACTGCCAGCTACAGTAGTAAGACTTGTGTTTGGGGTCAGTCACAGTCACAGCTTCTGCACCAGGCTTGTTAACAAAATGCTGGGTACAAATGTGTCATCCAGACCTGCCTTTGGTTGCACCTTCAGAAGGTAGGGGATTCAGGCAGGACGGTGGTATATTCCTCAAGGTTCTCTAGAGTGGCTTGCAACCTAGTCACTTTCAGACTGGTGCAGCTAGTTCAACAATGCCATCTACCAATGGGCAGTCCAAGAATCTAGTAGCTGGCCGGGTGGTGGTGGCGCACGCCTTTAATCCCAGCACTTGGGAGGCAGAGGCAGGCGGATCTCTGTGAGTTCGAGACCAGCCTGGTC
>NC_022020.1:60900866-60923766 GCF_000317375.1 Microtus ochrogaster
TTCTAACCACGGTGCTGGCAACAGTAGTGAAGAGTTTTACATCCTGATGCCCAGGCTGCAGGCAGAGATAGACAAACTAGGCCTGGCAGGTGTTTGAAACCTCAAAACCCACCCACCAATGACAATCGTCCTCCAACAAAGACACACACCCTAATCCCTCCTAAACAGTCCATCCACTGGAGACTAAGCATGCAAACACGTGGGAAAGGGATTCTCACTCAAACCTCCACAGTGGCTGTGGAATGTTCCTGACGACTGGTGCTGGCATGGGTGAGTCAGGGTGGCCGGTTCAGCCTTTTTGCTCACAGCTGCCTGTTCCCCGGGGTCTTGGCTCACTACAAAGGGAGTGCTCACAGTAAGAGTGGTTTAATACACAAAGTGATCTTAACAAACTTTTCCACCCCATTCCCCGAGGAGAGGTGGGTCTCCCTCGTCCGTCTCAATAACACTAGTGACTGCAACACCGGGCAGAGAAAGTGCTCGATGGTGCTCTGATAGCATGTGAGTTCTGGGCCAGCATCAGAGCAGCAATCCCGACAAGAGGGTCCATATGTGTAGGCCGTCCCACCACAATGCTCCCGAAAGTTAATTCATGTCTTAATCACTTTTCTCACTACTGTGACGAAATACCTAACAGAAACAACTCAAGATGGATTCATTTTGGTTTAAGGATACGGTCCATCATAATGGGGAAATGCACGGCAACAGAAACACAAGGCAGCTGCTAGTCACATTCGGCCACAACACGCAGAGACAAATATTGGCTTCTCTCCAACCCCTTTGTGATTAGCCTGGGACCTCTGTCCACAGGATGGTACGGCCCACATTAAGAATGAGTCCTTTCCTTGGATAAGCTCTGCAAACAGCTTCATAAGTAGTGACTCCAAATGTGTGCAGAAAGGGGTGGTAAGGAAGGCTGAGACAAATGGACCAAGATCTTGCTCCCCTAAAAGCAGGTAAGGCCCATGGGAGCTCTCATGGAAGGAAAAGAGGACTAGGAAAGCTGAAGTCACAGTTTTGGATGGCATGATGGGAAGATGTAGAGGCCTGAAGTTACTGGGGCACACAAGAAAACACTCTTTAAGTGCCAAAATAGAAGACGTGTGAAGCCTAAAAAAAGGACAAGAAATAGGGACGCGAAGGAGGGAGGAAGCAGTGTTTGTGCAATGGTGCTGCAGTACGGAGCGCTACGATGAGCAATTGCAAAAGTGACGGCTCCCCTGCGAACCTGGGCTCCAAACCCCTCCAAATGCCTCTTCACCCCCGGAGGCGCACCAGAGACCCCGGGAGCTGCGCTGGGACGTGGGGCGGGACTTCCGGCACGTCGGGACTCAGTCCGGGTCAGGCGCTGTGAACGGTGTCGCCCTGGCCTTTCCAGAGGACGGCGGGGCCGCGAGGGTGAGGAGGCGCGCGCAACCAAGAGGCGGAGGGCTCCGGAACGGCGGCCGCACCCCTGCAGGAGACGCATCTCCTGTGAGCGGGTTAGGGAAAAGCCAGCACCACCTTTACAGGGCCGAGCTGCTCGGGTCGGGCCTCCCCGCGTCGCGTTGGTGACCGCCCCCCTCTGCGCTGTGCGCGTGCGTGCGCAGAGCTGGTCTCCCTGGGTCCGCTCTGGCGTTCCGGCTCAGTCTCCCAAGGCGCGTGGTTACGAGGTGTTCGTTTCTGTTGTCCTGCCTGTGTAGTGCGTACGGCAGGGTCCGAGGAGGGGGAAGTCCTTGCAGTTGAGTTTGCAAAAAGAGGTCCTTGCTCTTAGGTTTTCCCAATTCAGAGATAAATGCATGGGTTTAGTTGGTTTAAGACGCTTTTGAGTGTCCACATAGGAAAAGGCAACAGCCCTTCCATTTACAGAACTCTACCGTTTAGTGGGAGATGCAGGCAGGGCGGGGCAAGGCTGGTAGACTTTATACTGGGGACGCACAGACGCCCGGAGAGAAGTTGAAGTTAGCCAGAGGAAATGGTACCCGAGACTGAGCACTAAAGGAGACGGCCAGAGGGAAGGAGGATGGGACGGAAAGCGGCAGTTTTAGACAGCCACGGAAGAGGGAAGCAGAAGTCTTCGGCCGAGCAAGCTGCCGAGAACGTGGGTGTGGTAGTAAATTAAATCGGTAGAAGAGGTGAAGGGCTCCGCTTTGTACTCCACTGTTCGTTGTTTGGACTTCGGCTTGAGGGAATGGGGATCCTGCAGATGATTTAATAGAATGACTGAATGAATAATAGTATCATTTATTGACTCACACATGGTTTCCCAAAATGTTGGGTACTGTAAGAAAATGGAGGCATTTTAATCCCGAGCGTCCAGGTGGCATTACTGGAAAAACTCGCTGAGAACGATTTCTTTGAAATCTCATGTTTTATCATATTTGCACAAGTTTTTAAAATTATATGTCTCAAATTCCCAACTCTTGCATCCTATTTACCTTGGAGATTTTTTAGAGCCCTCATTGCATCATTAAGTACTCTCCTTTCCCAATCTCAGCAATCTGTAGAACCCGTTTCTTCCAGTGTAGAGCACTGTTCATGGTGTCGAATACTCCCAGCAGTGAAGAAACAGGCTAAGCAGCTAAATTCTCCCGAGTTCTTGTAGGCAGGGTTCATATCTTCCTTTGTTTCTTCATACTCAGCGGCCGCTCTTGCGTTCCAAGTAATGATGTGGGAGTGGACTAAGAGACCATCGGAGAGGAGGTTTGGGGTTTTCTTAAAATAGTTAAGAGGTGATCTTAAAAATACAGACTAATTATGTATTTCTCATGCTTTTGTCACCTTAAAGCTACCACACTGTTCATTTTATTATATCAGAGAACACACCTATCCTTATGCAAAAAGGATACTTTGCTTACTATACTGGGTTTTCCTTTAAAATGTATTTTTGTGTGGATACATTGTTGGTTACATTGGTTAGCGTATGTCACTGATGTAAAACCAAGATAGTTTTAAAGATAAAGAGAAGTTAGGCCGAAAACCAAGGTGGTAGGACTGACTGGATTTAGCGTTGGGGCTGCAGGTACAGCCCCTTGTGGTTTACAGAGAAAACCGCTTTCAGGTAAAGATGGAACTGGCCCAATGATGCTGTCAGGGTGTTGTGCCTAAGTACCGAGACCCCCCCCCCCCCAAAAAAAAAGATCACCACAGAGCCATACTCTTCCAAATGCAAAAGCAAGGTTTCATTTATTGTATATGGGCTAGTGAGGGACCCCTGCCTCGCAATCTGTTGCAGCAGGTGGAGGGAGGAGGACCCACCTACTATTGTAAGGGGTTTATAAAGACAAAAACCACAAGGCAGTCACGTGATTGTAGTGAGGGGTAGGGGACGGCTGCGAACCCTGCCAGTACCATGAGAGAGATGATCAGCATCAACAGGGTGGCTGAAGCTGCTGTCCCCTGAGCTGTACTTCAAAGGGTTGGTGGGGTGTTGCGAAGCCTCCCATTCATCTCCTCTGTAGTCCTGGTGGGCGAATGGATATGCGGGGCAAGCATGTGAGTAGTGAACCCAGGCTGCCATTCCATCTAGGGCCCTGGGGATTGTCATCAGGATGGCAAATGAGCCCTTCCATCTTGGCTTTAGGGTCCCCTGACCGTGGCGCCATATTGGAGGCAAACCTGGTCTACGGGATGGTTCCAGATCAGGTAGGGCTACATAGTGAGACCTTGTCTCAAAACAAACCCTAAGTCTCAAATATCATTCCTTCTCTTAAACCTCTATATTTAAGCCCACCTCCCCCATGATCTATAAACCATATTTATCGTTAGATCCCATAACTCAAAATAGAGATTTAAGGGGCTGGGCATGGTAGCATAGACCTGTAGCTCCAGCTCTTAGGAGGCAGGAGGATTGTGAATACAAGGTTAGCCTGGGTTATAACAAGACCTAGTCAAAATAAGCTAAGTATCAAATGAGAGGGAAATATGCAAAGTAAAGTTGCACATTAGAAAGTGAGGAAGTGATCTTTAAAAATTCTACATGGAACCAGTTGGTGGCAGCACACACCTTTAATCCCAGCTCTCTGGGGGCAGACAGAGGCTCTCTGTGAGTTCAAGGCCAGCCTGGTCTACAAGAAGTAGTTTCCAGGACAAGCTCCAAAGCTACAGAGAAACCCTGTCTCAAAAAAAAAACCAACAAAAAAAACAAAACAAAAAAAAAAACATCAAACAAACAATTCTACAGGGAACTAGAGATGTAGCTTAGCTGTCAGCATGCTAACCTTGCATGCATGAAGCCCAGGATCCCATCCCCACCATTGCAGGAACCAGGTATGGTGGTGCAAGGCTGGGAGGTGGAGGCAGGAGGATCACAGGGAGTTCAGCCTGGACTGTATGAGACCTTATTTTAAATACACTTAAATATGTGTGTTTATATATACTGTTTATTGTTAGCTATATAACTTGATTTTCCACCCTCAGTAATCTATAAATACTGGCAGCTGCTTGGCCACACACACCAGTTCAGAACATAGCAGTTGCAATTAGAATGTTTTAACTGTCCATAACGAAAACTGAAAAGACCTTGTTGATGTAGGGTTCCTGTCTTTGTCCTCACTGTTCTCATGCTTACACAAGCCATTCGCCAGAGTTGTTCTACGAAACCTGAAATTAGGTAGTAGCATCTCATTTTAGCATTTCCCTTCCAAGTTTTAACTCAATATTAAAAAGAAAATACATAAAAACCTAAGCATTATTAGAAGTTTCATGCGTTAAATGTTGTGGTTTTGATTTTTTTTTAAAAAAAAAAAATGCTGTTTATTTCCAAAAGAAAAGCAGCTTAGCACTAAGCAATATCTTCCTGGAAATGAATGGTATTTTTGATTGCTTACCAGTTTTTAATTGTCCATTGTTTGTTAAACTGTATTTTTAATTTCATTTGCTCTCTCCTAGGGAATGAAGGATGGCAGCGCGCCGTGCGTTAAAAGCTGTTTTGGTAGATCTCAATGGCACACTTCACATTGAAGATGCAGCTGTGCCAGGCGCACAGGAAGCTCTTAAAAGGCAAGCTATCCTCCAGGTTCAGATGACAAATACGTTTTTAAGTGCCGCTTTACCAAGGCGGATCATTAGCTAAATGGATGGCCTTGAGATGGTGTTTCACCAGCTCACCATCCATGGAGGAACTGCCTTGGGTCTCGCTAGAAGATGTATGTGTTGTAATATCCTCGAGCACTGTTCTCCCTGCCTTTATTAGGTCTGGCCTTTGGCTCTCTCTGCTTGTTCTCTCCTCCCTCCCCCAGTATGGTTTTTTAAATCGATAATGTAAATTGGGAATGAAGACTCAAGAACCTGAAATAATAATTTAATTCTAAAAATATAGAATAAATAGCACTGGGGGAAAAATCACATGAATCCTGCAATCCAGCTGAAGTATATATACATGTTCAGCCTCCTCAGCTCCTAAAATATAACGCTGAATTTAAAACTGCTTGAAAGACTTGGAATTTTTTGAAATATTTCCATCCACTAAACTTAATACTTCCAAAGATTAAAGACTGTCTTATATTTTTGATTCATCAGTTACAGTACTAACCAAGTACAAGTCTAGGAACAAGCAGAGAATGCGTGGTAAAGGCATGTTAAAGATAACCGAGGGGCTAGAGGTTACCTTTAACATTAAAGAAAGTGCTTGCTCTTCAAGCATGAGGACCCGAGTTCAGTCCCCAGCACCCACTCACAGCCAGGTGTGGTGGACCCAAGGCTCACTGGCAGGCCAGCTTAGCCAAATTCACAATTTTCGGGCTAGTGGGAGACTTGTCTCAAAGGAGGTAAACAGCACCGAAGGAGAAACACCTGAGCTTGTCCTCTGGCCTAATGTATGTGCACGCGTGCACACCCACAGACACGTGCACACCCACACATATGTGCACATGTATACACATCGTCAACTGAATATGGATATTTGAGAACAAAATTAGAGATTTTCAAAACAGCAATATAAAATTTGGTGCTTGTCATTTTCAAACCTTAGAATATTCACTGTGTGCTGTTAATCTAAAATCCAGTAACAAGCATCACCACTGCTGGGTATGAGGGCAACAGCTGACACAGGCTCCATCCTCCCTCTCCATGTAGACACGCAAACATAAGAATGCCAGTGTCGCTGGTTCTTGTGCAGTGGAGCTGTCCTGTTCTTCTGGAGTCATGACCTTAGCTTTGTAATTGGAGGAGTGACGGGTAGAGCAGTATTTAACACCAGTAGGCAAGTGGGTGCCCAGCTTTACTGCATCCTTGGCATGGTCTCTGTCTGAGTCAGGCCTTCTATGGTGAGCTTCTGTGTTTGCTTTCTTGCTTTTTCAAGTATCTCATGCTGGCCTTGAACTTAAAATACAGCCAAAGGTGGCCTTGCACTTCTGATCCTCCTTTAACCTCGGACTGGAATTGCTGGTGTGTGCCACTATGCCCAGCATTTGCAGTACTGGGGAGCAGAACCCAGGACTGTGCACGCTGGCAGGCACTCTTCCAATTGAGGGACATCCCAGCTTTATTTATTTTTAACAGCTAAACTTAATTTTTATCTCCTCCATAAAAAACACTAGAGAAGCTGAACAATAATGCTGACTTTCTACACACTGTATAAAATGTATAAAGGCTTTATAAAAATAAGTAAAAGTAGGCAGAATTATTTAAACTCTCTGCTTTTCTATCTAGGGGATTTCCTCTGTGATTCCTTTACTACTTGTCAGAGCCACCACAGCTTCTCCAGAGCCAGAGCCTGAGATTTCTCTCAAGATCGCCCTCCAGTTAGAGTGAGCTGATGTTTACTCCCTCCAAGCCCATGATTCTTCTCTTTGATTTTCTCTGATCTACATCTGAACAATAGAAATACTGATGGCAACGTCAGCATTCCCTATCTGAGATTATTAACATTAATTTCTAGAAGCTGTTTACTTCAGCATCCCTTTTAGAATGAACCCTGTGCAACTTCTTAGCACGGCTGAGCTCAGGTAATATTCCCACAAGCTGTCGGTCACCCTGAGTGACTACAGACCTGTGGGATATGCCAGTGCTTCATTGAAGCCAACACCATTCGTTCACAGTAAGACTCGCACCTTCAACTCCAGACCTCATGTTCAAGTGGAAACCTATTGTCAGTACCTCCATAACTTTTAATTGTCTTAAGTATCATATTCCTCTATGTATATATCAAAACCCACACTGACAAAGAGTTCTGGGTTGAAAAAGAGGGCTTACTTTCCCACCTGTCTAAGCTTTGTCCATAAATTCAACAACATCACACATCAGTACTAGATCTTACTGCTCTGAAGAGGAGTTTTCTGCTCTAGATTGAGAGAAAAACCTTATCTCTGCTGAACAGAGACACCTCTGTGAGGCTGTGTGGGTGTGAACCAGCAGTCTGTCAGGCAGGAGGCCATCCGTTGTTCTGTCTGAGTCTCTGGCAGTTTTCCTTCCAGGGAAACCTTTCCACTGGCCCCACCACTGTGATTTATATAGAAACAAGGAGACACGGGAAGTGAAGGACACGAAAAGATTTTGTTTGTTGAACAGGTGTGGTTACTGCACAGTAACTCCCATTTTCGGGATAAGAGCCACGTTGAAGTAGTCAGTTTCTTTTATTAGATAAATCACCACATTTAGTGTGTTTTGCTGAAAAACTACCACACAGACATTATATAGGTAATCGTGATTACAGTGAATTAATCAAATAATTTTATTTAATGCTCCTTGGGTGAATTCTTAAAACTCTTTTCTATTTTATTCATTTGCTTGCTTTAAATTGTTTTTAGTACTTTTATGCCTTTGTAGCCTTCTGGGGAAGACATAAAAAGCAACACTGTTAATATAAATTCTAAACTATAGTTAAATTATAATTACTTCTAGATTTTATGTTAAAACACTATTGAACCAAGAAAAGATTATTTTTAAAGAAGGCCAGATTCACAAATTATTTTTCTGAAACCATCCAATTTTTCAAAAGCAGATGGGATCAAATCAGTCCTTCATGTAAGCAGTTCAAGAGGAGATGGGGTCTTGCTGTGTAGCCCAGGCTAGCCTTAAATTCACTATGCCCAGAGCAGCCTCAAATTTTTTGTAGAAGTACAGCTAACAGCTCCTGGGTCTGACAAGAAAACCAGTTTGTTTGTTTTTTATTCTATTTGTTTATTTGTTTGTTTGTTTTTCGAGACAGGATTTTTCTGTAGCTTTGGAGCCTGACCTGGAAACTCGCTCTTGTAGACCAGGCTGGTCTCGAACTCACAGACATCTGCCTGCCTCTGCCTCCTGAGTGGATTGTGGAATTAAAGGCGTGCGCCACCACTACCAGCGCCCAGCTAGAAAACCAGTTTTGAGCGTTTCTCTTAGCTTTCCAAGTAAGTTCTGTTTATAAACACGGTGACTCACTGGGGTGCAGCACACTTTGAGAGATGTGCTGGATTATCTATTGGACTTGTTTGGGATTTTTTTTCTTATGTCACTTGCTTCCAGAATGCTTTCTCGGGTCTCTAGTAACTGGGCATCCTTTGTTCTTCAAGTAAGGGAAATAAAACACTATTCCAGAACATGGAAGCATTGCTGTACCCGCAGTGCTGCCTAGTGGGGAAGTTACTTGCCTCCCTGAGCCTAGTTTTGTCATGTTCCATCAGTGGGTAGTCTTTACGATAACTCACCTCTCAGACCCATAAGGATGGTGGGGCTTCGTTTCTTCACTAAACTCCACAGCACAGGGCAGCTGGAGCCCAGAAGGTCTCACAAAAGTAGACATAGCTTTCAGAGTTTAATATTCCAGCTTTTGGAGGTGAAGCACTGCCCCATATGGTATAGACGATTTGTAAGCGTTGGGCGATTATTAAAAAAATAGGTGGTATTGTGGCCCATGAGGCAAAACCAGCCCTTCCCTCTCGGTCTGTCTTCCCCAGGTTGCGCGCTGCCTCTGTGATGGTTAGGTTTGTGACCAATACAACCAAAGAAAGCAAGCAGGACCTACTGGAAAGGTTGAAGAAATTGGAGTTTGACATCTCCGAGGATGAGATTTTCACTTCTCTGACGGCGGCCCGGAACTTAGTAGAACAGAAGCAAGTGAGGCCCATGCTGTTGATTGACGACCGTGCACTGCCTGATTTCACAGGTGAGAGACTCAGGAGTTATTAACAAGTCCTCAGACCTGAGAGCATGTGGAGCATGTGGAGGAGGCATCTCCTTAGAGTTCTCTGTTAGTACTGAAATGGGCCACAAGACAAACCGAGAAAACATATGGAGCCCTTGTAGACTGGAGGAAAGCTGCTCCTGCACTTCTGAGGTCGACTTTGCCAGGTCACCTGCTGTGTGAATAGAGCTTGGATCTGAGCTGATGTTTCTCAATTCTTTTTCACCACCATTCACAATAAGAGATTGGCTGTATAGTGTGTGTGTGTGTGTGTGTGTGTGTGTTTGTGTGTGTGTGTGTGTGTGTGTGTGTGTGTGTTTCTGTGTGTGTGTGTGTTTCTGTGTGTTTCTGTGTGTTAAATAGTACTCTGACTTTGTGACATATGCTGTATTATCTGTTTGGACTGTTTGATTTTTAATGCTAGAGTATTCTAAATTAATTTCATAATCTGTTAGTGAATTTTGAGCCATGGCTTAAAAAAAAGAATTATTCTGAGTATTATGACCCAACCCAGGATGTGCTCGCTTCTCTTGGTTAGATGAGATAAATAAGGGCCTTCTTAGGAACACATGCCATTCGCAATTTATAGGAAATATTTTTCAGTAAAGAGAAAACTGTTTCCACTTTGGAAACAGTAACTGTGGGAAATGTCCTAGTAATGCGAAGCTTTGCTGCATTGCTTTGTTGTCATAGCTGAGACTGTGACTGATAAGTATACAAAATAGATGTGAATATTCTAATTATAATTCCACGTGATAGCTTTCCAGGTTGGTCAGAACCTCCAGACCTGTACTAATAGGAAATACACCCGGGTACCAATCAGAATTATCACTTGTAGGGAAACGGAAACCAACTTTGACTGCCTTCAACTGAAAAACAAATACATTGCCATCCCTGCAAATTTTCAGGATTGTACAGTCTTCCGCTGAGCGTGCCTTAGAGCAGTGACAAACTCGTATTCAGACTATGTTGGCTGATACCATTTCCTTCTGTAGCTCCTGAAAAGTGGCTGGCGGCTCCCTGCCTCAGCAGGAAGTAGATGAGTCGTGCTTGGTGCATTATGTTTGTAAAGAAACTGCCAAAGACCTCATAATGAGTGCATGTCCAGAGAACACTAGAAGGGAATGTTTCGCTACCAAAGAGGATGGTGTGGAGCTCTAGCTCCTCGGCTCTGCAAAGACTGGAACAAGAACTTCCTTACTTCTTCAATGAGACCATATTTTAGAATAACCAAATATTTGATAAAAATTAAGTTCTTTATAGAAGAATCCCAGGTAGAAATGACAGAATTAAACATCATCACTTGATAAGCCCTCAAGAAACAGGCAAGAATATCAATAGACCTTAAAGCATTAGCGGCAAGGGTGACTTGACCTTCAGAGTGGAGGGGTGTGGGTAACGGCTCCTTGTCTCCGCTGATCAATTTCAACATCGCTGCAAGTAGAATACCAGAATCATGTTTCATGATACAATATAGTAGGAAATTCATAGTATCGCCTATGAAATAAACTGGTTGTATATGAACGCATATAAAGGAAAGTTAGGGATAAAGGAACGACTTAAACACCACTACAGTCAGCCACATGCAGTGTTTGGCCTCTCCAGGGCTAGCGTCTAATTGCACCAAGAAGGGGTGAAGTGAACTTGGAGAACGAGAAATAAAAGATAACAGGCAGAAGCAGCATGGGGATTAGAGGTTGTCAGCTTGACATTCCCTATGTTAAGAAACAGTTTGAGATGTTTGGGGAAATTCAAGTATTGGATGATATTAGGAGCTACTTACTTTTTTGGTATTTATATTAAGGTTTTAAATATTTTCATTATTGATTAAAAATACTGAAATATGAAAGAGTGGAATGACACAGTAACCCGGGATTTTCTCTCTAAAGATTTTCCAGAAACACGAGGGCAGATTGGTAGAACGATGGATCTATCTAGGCTCATAATACTAGCTTTCTGCTTTCGTGTGTTTATGGATATTTTCATGAGAACAAGAAAGGTCATGGGCAACCAAAATGGCTCCATGGATAAAGGCACTTGCCACAAGCCTGAAAATCTGGGTTTGATCCAAGGGGACTATTACTGTGGAAGCGGAGAACCGACTCCTGCAAGTTGTCCTCTGTCCTCCACACTTGGACCATGACTGCTGTGCACCTGCGCACACAGACACACACAGTTAAAATGTAAAATTTTACAGAGCTGTCAAGGAAGCTGAAGAGTTAGTGTTCAGGGCTGTGAAGCCAGAAGCAATGTGCAGCAGCACCCACAGAACTAATCAGGTGCCCCTGATGTCCCTGCCAATCTCGGGGTAGACCTGTGGCCCCAACAGGCTCTGCAGCTGAAATCTGATAAGGTTGGTAGCCACTTCTTCAGAGGAGTGACTTCCTGCTTCTCTGTACTAGCAGAGCTTTAGTCTTAGGCCACCCTGCTTAGCTACAAGGAAACCCATTATTCTGGTGCTCACTGCCTCTGCCCTGTGATGCCACATGAGCCAACAAATTCTCCAATCGCCAATGTGATACAGGAGCTGAGCAACAAGACCAGTTTCCGTAATCAGCATAGTTGTTTCTGAATAAACTGAGGGATAACAGAACAAGCTTTGAATCTGATTTTTCCTTTCTGACTGTAATAAAACAATACTAAAATTCTAGATTCTGTTGTGGCTGCGGTAAGGTAGAATTGGGACGTAAAAGTACAATCCTCAGTCAGGGTTGAAAGAAATCTTGCCATGTAGTGATGGACAATACCTCTTGGAACATGTTTATATACATGAAAATAATCAATGTGTGTGAATATTTTAAGAAAATGAGAATATCTTTGCTAACACTCTCTGCTTCAAAGGCAGATGTAAGAATTAACACTAAACCTCCTCAGTTCTCACTACAGGCAATTATCTTAGTTTGTTCCCACAACAAACTTTAACAAGTTATTTAATAGTCATGGCAATTAGTAAGAAAGACATTTGAAAATGAGTGTCTGGCCGGGCGGTGGTGGCACACGCCTTTAATCCCAGCACTCGGGAGGCAGAGGCAGGCGGATCTCTGTGAGTTTGAGGCCAGCCTTGGTCTACAAGAGCTAGTTCCAGGACAGGCTCCAAAGCTACAGAGAAACCCTGTCTCAAAAAACCAAAAAAAAAAAAAAAAGAAAAAAAAAAGAAAATGAGTGTCTGGACACAATGATGGACAAACGTGGATTAGTACATGCAAAATTATGTGTATGGATGTACATAAATTATCACTATGAAGGTAAATGTGTTTGTCATATCTGATGTCCTATTATTAAATACTAAGGCCTTAAAACATGCTTTAATATGTATGAAACTAAAGGTAGATTATATAAAGCTGTAGAATTCTATGTGATGGTACTTTACATATTTGTCATGCATATGCCTATTGGAAGTCTAATTTCCCTTGCCTCTGAGAATTTCATTCTCTCATCAGCCACTGATGTTCTGATAGATGTTCTCCTGACTGTAATCATGAAAACATTCAGAAATCAGGCATCCCCAGAAAATACCAGGTTATAATTTTCAATGCCAGTATTCTAGATACTCAGTAGCTATAAAACCATGTGTAAAGAATATGGAATAATAATGTCTCTTCCCCCTCCTCACCTTACCCCACCGCTCTCTCTTTTTCTCTCTCTCCTCTTAAGATTTTCAAAATGTACTTCAAATTATGGTGACAGCAATGTGCACATAAGTGGAGATTTTGTCGCTCAGTGTGGCAGCCTTAAACTCTCCCTTTTTCCCTTGCCAGGAGTACAAACAGGCGACCCCAACGCTGTGGTCATCGGCCTGGCACCAGAACATTTCCATTATCAGCTTCTGAATCAGGCATTTCGGTAAGCCAGCTGCTTTCCCTCTGACCTGTGTTCTCCCTCATTTCTTCTTTACAATTTAGCACATGAGATTTTGTGTTTTAATTTCTGACTACCTGGATTGCACATGAGGACAACATCTTCCAGGTCACTTCTGGGTCAGCATTAAATAATACTATCTTGGGTTTTGTTTTATATTCATTCATTTATCCATTCGAGACAAGGTGTTTCTGTGTAGCTCTGGCTGTCCTGGAACACTTTCTGCAGGCCGGGCTGGCCTTGAACTCACTTGCCTCTGTCTCCCATATGTTGGGATTAAAGACATGTGCCCCTATGCCCAGCTTTATTTTTAATTTTTTAAATAAACATTTATTTCTTGTGCGTGTGTGTGTGTGTGTGTGTGTGTGTGTGTGTGTGTACATGCAAACATGCTCACTCACACATCTGTCACTGCGTGGAGTTAAGACAGCTTTCAAGAGTTGGCTCTTCTTTCCTTTCACCATGTGTGTCCTTTGGATCAAATTTAAGTAACTGGGCTTTGAACAAGCGCCTTTACCTGCATCGTCTCATTTTGTTTGTTTTTCTAATATCTGGGCGTTAATGCCTGTGATCATTTCCCCCTCTTATATATAGAAGCAACGTTCTAGAATAGGAATTCATAATAAAATTGCAGCTGGAAAAGAAGTAGGTTTTTACTATTATTATTATTATTTTATTACTCTTGGCATTTTCCACTGACAATGCCAGCCACTGAGAGAGAAACATCCAGCTCCTCAGCTGAAAACAGTGAAGGTGATTCCCCTCATGAGAAGCCAGACTATAAAGAGTGGAGCCTTGGTGCTTATGAAGGACTGCCCTAGAACCTGGCTGTAGAGTACAGATGGAGGCTCAGGTACATAACTTGCTGAAGTGTTGGGATGGAGGCTGAAGAAGAGTAAGACCAGAAGAATGTCAGATTCTAGCCTCTGCAAATAGCCGAGAGCTCGTAGGACAGCCAGGTGGAGATGCTCCAGCAGTGTTCACAGACACATGCACGCCAGTGCTGTCAATCCAGTGTGTGTGTGTTTAGCCTGCACAAGCTGCTGCAGCTTCTTCCAAAAGAAAAACCATGGACTTGTTCTCTTACTTTTCAAAATAAGTTGGACAGAATTTACTTACAGATTTGATCTGGAGAGATATTGTGGTTTTTTTCCCCCTTAAAGTTTTCATTTTCTCATTGTGATTTTTCTTATCAAACAACTGAACAGTATAATTTGCCTTTGCATTTATGGCAAATGAATAGTTAAAAATATTACAGAAGATACATTGAATCAATTTACAAAAAATATCAATGGTTTGATAGGGATGTAGAGTGCTTGCCTACCAGGTACAAAGTCCTTGGTTCTGAGACGGAGGCAGAAGGGCCAGAAGCTCAGTCAGCTACGTAGAGTTCAAGGTTAGCCTGAAAAACAAGACACTAACTCAAAACAACAACCAAAAAATAACCAAACAAAAGGAGGAAAAGCAAACAATGGCCTGGTAGATGTCTAGTATTTTAACCATAAGAACACTATTTTTATTTTTATTTCCAGTATAAGGACATACAAGAATCACCCTATCCTATCCTTGATGTAGAATTCATTTATTCATGTGTATGTCCTGTAAGAAGCTTTAATTAAACACAGTAGCTGGTTTACACATCTGGCTACATTGTTTACTGTCAGTTTTGGAAAATAGCCATCCTCATGTAAATGTGAATGGGCAGAAATTGCAGTTTGAGGGCCGGCATTTTTTTGGTTTTTTTGCTCTGTGCATGATCATTGTGAATCATTGGTTAATGGATTAATCCTTGCAAATCACCAGTGTTTTCAGCTCTTGTAGGCACTGTGATGCTCAAACCTTTACTTAAAATTCGTCTAGTAATTGCCGAATGGCTTGAGAATGTTCTTCGCAGTCTATGCTATTAAATATCTTCTGCTTCACACACTTTAATTGTCCTGCTTTAGTTCCTGTGCAATTGTCTGCCTTCCTTTTGTAAGACCTCCAGCCACATCAGAGTTGGGGTTTATTTGAAATAGAAACCTGCATTGCTCCTTACTCCTGTTACTTTTTATGCATTCATCTAGCCACAGATTTCATGAAGAAATTATTGATTGATTTTAGCTGGTAATTTGGGAAGGACATATTTAATAGGAAGTTGGGAGGTCTCTTTTAAATGAATACTAGACTCAGGGTAATAAAATGTATGTTGACATAATACTGGCTCTGTAATTGCTCGGATGCTGTCTAATTAGTACACTTTCCTAACCATATTGATTTTTTCAGACACCACATTTTAAAGCATTACAGTGTACTTATAGGTCAACTCTAATTTCACAAACGCACTTAACAGCTGGATGGAGAGTTAACAAAGATTCTGGGTCTTGGCCTTGTTTGCATATTGATGTTCCCACAGAGACTGTGCCTTCCACCCAGTGGCTGCAGCTGTTTGGATTATATGTGGCAAATATAGGCATCTCAAATGAACCACCGATTAAATTACTATTCACGTTGATAATGAGAATAAACGTTGGATGCTAAAGCCCATTGCATAACTGCCTTCACAGGCATTATGCGTCAAGACAGATGCTTCAAATTTCATATTACACTGCTTCATCTCTATTATATTTTTAATGAACTGGCCTCTCTAAAATTCATGGCACATATATACATCTGTCTTACCTGCCTGAGTGAAATTGTAAATGATTTTAAAGAATTGATTTGGGGGAAAGATTATAAACCAGCTGTAAAAAATGTGTATGATCTGGATTTATTTTGTCAAAAACATTCAAATCCCAAGAACCCTTGGTGACCTCTTTCCTTAATTCACACTACAGGAAGAGGTAGGCTTCTGTATCTGTTAGCTATTTTAAGAAGTAGAAATCACCAGTGTATTTGATAGCGCCTACAGATGCCCCCGCACCCACGCCCTGGTGGTGACTGTAGTGTTTGGGCCATGAGTGTGGTGCTCCTGTTCCCATGCTTTTCTTCATCTGTGTTGCATATGTAGTTATCCCGAAATGGTAGAAAGTATTAATTTTTATCTTTAATAATTCTTCACCACTTTTCTTTCTTAGAAATATTGTATGATTTATTAACATGAACATAGTTATATTTTTAAATTTCACAGCAGTCTTAGTTGATTATAGAAAGGTCTGTTTATCTTACGATCATAACTAGAAGCTCAGTCTTTGAGCCTTTAAGTAATGCATCAATTGGAAGGAAGACTGCGTAGGTAGATTACTTAATAATCTAACCTGATCCTAGTATTAATAAGTCGAAAAGATAACTAATCATGGAAATAGCGTGTTTCCATTGCAGAAAATTATAAAGGCTAAGAAAGAGTAATCTAGAAATTATCTTCTTTTGTCACCTAGAAAGAATCATAATAGTGATTCAGTGTTTTAGCACACAGCTAGTTTCTGTGCACATACTCGTATATACTAGAACAGTGTCACAGTACACAGAGATACAGGGCATCACAACCTCACGTTCAGACACGTAGGAGATGCCTGCCTGAGAGGCAGCTCTGCTGATGACCTCTCTCTTGTCTGAGTACTCTCCCAGGGTCAGAGCTGTGAAGATTTGGGTATGTTTTGGATTGAGGGGTTCTTTCTTTTAATAGTTGAGTGGACTGGAGAGATGGCTCAACCATTAAGAACACTGGCTGCCCTTCCAGAGAAAGCTCCAGATGCATAGGCCCTTCTCAGGCACACAGGCAGAACATTCATAATATCATTTAATTCTTTTTTATAGTTCCATATGTTCATATAAAGAAATGTAGTCATTTTCACCTCCCGTTCTGTTTTCTCATCTCCCTCCCTCTCCCGCTGAACCTTCCTTCTTCCCAACAAGGTGGGAGAAAATTGTTAACGTTGCTGTTGACTAGAAGAGTACTTCCTTAGGAACTTACCTTCTTTAATAGCAACAAAAATCAGGTTTAAGTGTTCCAGCATGTTAATTATGAATCAGAAGAGGCCGGCAGACTGGTCCTGGCCTCAGAGAGCAGCTACTTGAAAAGGTGGAGTTTTGGTATCAGGCTTTCTTGTCTTTTCCTTTTATTTCATATGCCACAATAAGCTTGTAGTTCAGAAGTTTCACATTTCATGCCAACGTGTTCTTTCTAGTAATAGAAATAGAAAGGCCCCGTTGTTGCCGACTTAGTAGATACAGGACCACTCAAGGAAGAAAGTAGCTGCTTTTAATACACTTATTATTTTCCTTGACACAGCATTTCACTGTATGGTCCAGACTGACCTTTAACTTGAGATCTTCCTGCCTCTGCCTCCACAGAGAAATTCTGATATGTGCTACCATGCATGGCTCTATTTGCATATTTTCTGAGAAATATTTAACCACAAAAGACCTTTAAATCTGTGCCTAGAAAACATTTACTTAATTGTGCTTCAACCTTTCCAAGATCCAGTGAGGCTCATGCTGAGCCGAGAGCAGTAGGCAAGAGCCACCCTCCCAGCCTCTACGGAGACAGCTCGGGCTTAGAGAGATGGAGAGGAACCCACAATTTCAGCCCTTCCAGGGAAGACACTCGAAATTAAGTATACACATCGATCAGGATGGTAATTCTCATCCCCAGTTAATATATAATAAAATATTAACTAAGCTAAATCAAATGAGTTTTTAGTTTAGCTCTATAAGTGGAAAGCAATTTTGAGGTCTATTACATAAAGAATTTCAGTTCCGTGGTGGAGAAGCAAATAAATGGACTTGGGAGGCGGGGCTAGGTGAGTCATCCCCGGCTGCACTGAGCCACTGCTAGCACTGTGGTTCCTTAAGACCAGCAGAGGGGCTTTGCAGCCTCGGTCCTGTTCTGTGAGCAGTTTGTAGTAACTAACAGTAAACCTCTCTAATAGTCCAGCATTGGTTTTTACTTAATAAAATATTTAATCATAAATGTCGGAATTCTGCATCTCCCACAGGAAGTTATTTCTGTGCCCACTGACAAGAATAATTTAGCAGTTTCATAGCCGAGCTCTTAATTACTCATAATTGTGAGGGATAAGATGTGATGAATTCTTCCTCCATGGACATACTAAATATTTTAACTAAGTAGATGACTTAAAGTAAATTAAGCTAGTGAGGTCATTTGTTTCATGGTTAAAATCAGATTAAATAATAATATCATGTCTCCAATTCCACTACACAGTAACCAAATGCGACTACCTCTATTTGGCTAACATTGCTTTGTTGGGATGGGGGCAGATTTGAGAGGGAGGTATTGAGTTTGTGGAGATTTGCAATGTTTTTGCCTGAGTCCCTAAGCTCCCTAATTCTATGTAGAGCTTGTTTCTCACACTGCTGGGAAGTCTTGACACCTCTATTCAGTGAGAGTATGGTTTGGCCTGTGTTAAACCTGGTGGTGGGCTGCCCTTCAAACCTGGTTAGTGGGTCTCTCGGGATGATGTCCTGATTGCAGTGTTGAGAGCAGTCAGAGGCTCTATGAAGAGTGAAAATTACAAGGAGAAACTAGAGAATTTTCTAGTAAGCTTGTAAAGTAAAAAGCAACTTACATTTGAAGTAGAGGAGACAGAGTTGCACATACTTGGTGCGTGGGCTCCTTCATCACGGCAGCAACAACCCTGTGGTGTCTTCAGAGGCTCGGGAGCCTCCTGCTTCCCATTAGGGAAGGGAACCAACTCGTCTCATTAAGTTAAGCCTCTTCCCTCCAGTGCCTTATTTAGCTGTAGTTCTCTTAATTCGCTTTCCCTGGTGATTTGGGTAAAGTGTGTAAAATCACTAAAGGTAAAAGGTTGAAGCAATCCCAAATTTAATAATCTATCACCTTTCTTTAGTATCTGTGTGTAATTCCCAGCAGTTCTTTGTGAATTCATTAGAAGACAGCAAGTCATTAAAAGTTAATAAGAAACTATTTGTTTCTGTGAATGTGAGTAAAACCACTTTGTAAGTCTGACGTTTTCCCCCGCTCATAAAAGACTTACTTTTAGCCTATCTCCATTTCCTCCATCTCTCTAGGTTACTCCTGGATGGAGCCCCTCTGATAGCTATCCACAAGGCCAGGTATTACAAGAGAAAAGATGGCTTAGCCCTGGGACCAGGACCATTCGTGACCGCCTTAGAGTATGCCACAGACACGAAAGCCATTGTCGTGGGGAAACCAGAGAAGACGTTCTTTCTGGAAGCATTGAGGGACACTGGCTGTGCCCCAGAGGAGGCTGTCATGATAGGAGATGTAAGTATTAGAGCCAAAGAGAAGTCCTGAGTTATCTGTCTTGCTTTGAGATATAGCTTCAAATCCCTGCTTCCTGTAGCAGCTTTCCTGTGGATGTTCAGTGGTATTCTGGTAAAGACAGAGATGTTGTATCTAATGGGTCTCCATAGTGACTGAATATATATATGAAAAACTCTTTATACTCCAGTCAGCTAAGTGCTTTATGTATTCTACTAAAGAAAATCCCAATACAGATCTCATTTTTTAAATGTAGCTTATGCAGAAAACAACCTATACTAAAAGAATTCTAGGGCTGGAGAGATGGCTCAGAGGTTAAGAGCATTGCCTGCTCTTCCAAAGGTCCTGAGTTCAATTCCCAGCAACCACATGGTGGCTCACAACCATCTGTAATGGGGTCTGGTGCCCTCTTCTGGCCTGCGGGCATACACACAGACAGAATATTGTATACATAATAAATAAAAAAAAAAATTAAAAAAAAAGAATTCTATCATTGTCTTTTTAGCATATACTTATGGAATTACCCAATCGCTGTATCCATTAGCAAGGGATGCTGACCACTTTAGCTGTTTGAGTGGTGGGGCAGAGCCCGGAATCAGTAGTCACCAGTAGTGATGTGCACCTGGCTTTTGTCCTCACCAACTGAGCTGGTATATTTGCTGTGTGTGCTGTGTGTGGTAAGCTGGTATGAAGGGTTCACTGTAGCTCTGCATGACAGCATGCTGCAGGAAGCAACCACTAAGACTGTCTGGTCCAACCCTTATTTTACACATTAGGAAACGGAAACCTAGAGAAGTAGGTCTCCCACCTAGCCCTGCCGCATGTAGATCTCAGGGTTTGTCCCTCCTAGGGTCTTAGTCCCTAGGGGTGAAAGTGCCACAGTCCTCCTGGTGTCACCTTCTGCTTCTGGAGTCTTCCACTAAAGTTGATGGAACGGTCACTGAATTTGATCGCCGTTTGAGAAACTATAGCTTTTGTCCCACCTTTTTCTCTTGGCATTCTACCTGATCCCCAGACAAATGTGTGTGACAAGTTCATTATCTGGGGTTGAAAACCCCAAGGGATGCAGGCTAGGAGGGAGAAGCATGAGAAGCGTGCTCAGCTGTGTGCTGCCATTATCCAGGAGCTCCTCCCCATCCTCGCTTCTTCAACAGGGAAGAGTCAGCTGTGTTAACAGAAAAGGCCTTTGGTAGACCCGAAAGGAAGATGTTGGTGTTTGGGAAGAATCACTTCCATGGACTGTTATTGAGTAATAGTGATCTTTTTTATAGAAAGGAATTGTCTTCAGGCATGATCTAAGTGAGTGTGTGTTCAGGCATGAACTGGCAAGGTTGATTGTCTTGATACCCCTTCCAGACTTTGAATTGTTAGTTACCCCACATCCATTGTCAAATCAACCAAGTATATGTCAGCTAGGTTTCAGATTTGTGGGAAAATTTTTTAAGATAGAATTTCACTGTGCTACCCAGTCAGCCTCAAGCTTCTGAGCTCCATCAATTTTTCTGTCTTAGCTTCCTGAGTACTGGGACCATAGGTATGTGCCACCATACCCAGCCCCACCAGGCATATTCATCTCTGTCTTGAGTAAGAATTGGTCCAAGGAGCTCCCTCCAGGCACCTGACTCCCAGTGTGAAATGAATGCAGACAGTCTGCTTACATATACTCCTTCACTTGATCCTAGCTGGTTGGGTGGGCTTGAAAGACATTTGAGCCACAGAAAAGTTATTTTGTAATCTGGCTCATTGACTGACTGAAGCTTGATAATTTACCTCTCAAGGATGTGGTTTCTCATGGTCTCCTTTCAGAGACAAGCATGTGAGAAGCATGGAGACATCACTGTGTTCTGTGTTCAGTTACTGGGGCTCCTGCTGTAGTTTCCCTTCTGCCCTGATCTTGCTCTCCAGCATGGCTTCCAGCAAGACTGTTACACAGAATTCCTTAACCCTTTATACACATGTTATTTTCTTGTATTTTAAGAAAGAAGAAAAGCAGGGTTTGGTGGTTTGAATAGGTATGGCCCCCATAAACTCATTTGTTTGAATGCTTGACCATAGTGAGTGGCACTATTAGGAGGTGTGGCCTTGTTGGAGGCAGGCTTTAATGTCTCATATATGCTCAAGCCACACCTAGTGGGACAGGTTGCTTCTGCTGCCTGCAGATCAAGATGTAGAACTCTTAGCTCCTTCTCCAGCAATATGTCTGCCTGCATGCCACCATGAAGATAATGGACTAAACCTCTGAAACTGTAAGCCAGCCCCAGTTAAGTGTTTTCCTTTCTAAGAGTTGCTGTGGTCATCGTGTCTCTTCACAGCAATAGAAACCCTAACCAAGACTCAGGGAATTTTAGGTGACCAGTGCAGCCCACTCAGTCATTGGTGGAGTTTGTTGGCAAGCCAAGTCTAAATGTCTTTGTTTTTCCAGGATTGCAGGGATGATGTTGGTGGGGCTCAGAACACTGGCATGCTGGGCATCTTAGTCAAAACTGGTATGTATCTCCTATATGTGACTTCACAGATAAGATGGAGTGGGGCGTGGTGGCACACTTCTAACCCCAGCACTTGGGAGGCGGAGAGTGGAGGATTGCCATGAGTTTGGGGCAGTCAGGAAACCCGGTCTCCCCAGAACCAGGCTATCAGAGGTCACAGTTGCCACAACAGCCTTGGCGGAAGTGGCAGAGCTCTTTGGCACTTTAGCTCTCTTCTGCCGTGAAGCTGAAAGGAAATGAGTTTAGGTTCCAGGGAAAAGGCAACGAGGGATGCTGTGCTGGAGAGCCAGAGCAGGCTAGAGGCATTGGGACACTCACAGAGAACCGCACACCGTTGTGTAGGATCATCAGGAACAGGCCTGCTAGGTTGTTCCTGTCTGTTCGTTGTGCACTCTTTAAAAGTCTATGCAGAAACCATTTTCCTTGTCTCGTAACTTGTTCTGTTTTGATGCTCAAAAGTTCAGGAGCCTGGGAATACAGCTCAGTGGTAGAATGCATGTCCACACATGGCCCTGGGGTTGAACTTTAGCACCGGACAATAACAAGAGTTGACAAATTATTTCCACTAAAATTCGTTTCCTTCACACAGTCTCTCAAGTTTAGGGAAAAGGAGATGCCTTCTTTGGCAGGTGAGCTCACCCGGTCTTTTGACAGCAATGCAGTGGTTAAGTGTCCTGCGTCTTAGGCTCAGCTGTGCTGACAGCTGTGTGGGATAGATCAAGCAAGAATGGAAACATGGAGTCACAGAAGAGTTAGTACAGGACAGTGACCACCAGAGTGCGGTCTCTCCAGAGCTGCTTTGAGTTTAGCAACAGAAACAAAAGTGTAGATGATTGGAAAATGTCAGGCAGTTCAATAAGAAAGAACAGACGAGGCACTGTGTGCAGTGTGAAAACGCTTGAGCTCACATTTAGAGCCGTGCAGACAGTAAATGCCGTCACTTGGGAATTAACACAACATCTCTGTGGATTTCTCCATCTTCTCCCACCCCCGAGCATTGCAACCCTGTGGTGTAAGCCATGAGGAAGCAGAATAGCACGTTCATCCTCCTTCCTTGTTTTGTTTTCACTTTCCCCCCCACTGAAGGGCCCTAGGAGTGTAGTAGGAGCTGTGGGCCTCTTCCCACAGCCCGGCTCCTGGCTGCCTCAGATGAAGGCGTAAGTCACAAACAATCCCACACCAGTTTGGAATTATGATTAATAGGGTGGTATTTATTTAAAGGGGAAAAAACTTACAGATCACCGTCCCAGACAACAGCCCTCTGCGCAATCAGGAAGGAGTCTAGTCGCC
>NC_022020.1:60923881-60953892 GCF_000317375.1 Microtus ochrogaster
GGAGAGTGAGAGAGTCTCAGCGGCTATTGGCTGGAGGAGCGGAAGGACCTCCCGCAACATAGGATAACTGCTATTAGTCCATGAATATTTCCTTTTTAGCGAATATCTACCAGCCACCTACTGGATCTGTGTAGTACCGTGAATGGCCCATCTGCCCCAGCTGGTCTGTCAGCAGCCTATCTCCGCTGCATCAAGTTAGTCCTAAAGAAATAAAGCAACTCTAGCCCTCACGAGAACAGGCCATTCGTACTGTTGATCTTAGAAAAACTAAGAGGAAGCCCATCATTCTAATCCACGGTAACAGCTGGCGCAGATGACTTTGAATACAGTGCAGTAGACAAGCACTAGCTATCCCAGAATTTAAAATTACTCTGAACATGTAAATCCATATTCAGTAAGAAGTGCTTTTCGTGGACTGTCTTGAGCAATGTTGCTTCTTAGTGGTAGCATATGGTCAGTTTTGTATGCTCAGCTGTTGGATAAAAGGACTTCTGACTTGTCCTAACCAGAATTTATTTCCGTTTAGGATGTGAAATACTGATACAGAGAACTGTGAGTGATTGTCTTACAGCACACAGGCGCGGGCCGCTGCTGTGAATGGGGCAGGTGGCTTTCTGCCTCATTCCTTCAGCCACCATTACTGAGCACCTGCTCTGTGCCAGACACATAGCGTGGGCAACAACTAGACACAGACCTTCGCCACTGTGTCACTGAAACCCTCGTACTAACTGCTCTAGCAGGAGCACTCCAGAAGCCTATGGCCTTAGAACACTGGATCTAGAAAGTAGGTGGATAGTCAGTCACTGACATGCCAAGTAGGAACTGCCTTCAAGTTTGCTGTCAGCAGGACTTAGCTGAAAAGTTAAGCAGTAGTTTGCCGTGTGGAGCTAGCACCTTGAGAGGGGCAGTGAGTGAGATATGTGTTAATCACCTTTACACCTTTGATGTTAAGTGTAGTTAGGAAGAACTCCAGCAGGACAGAACGGGAACCACCCGCTGACGGATCAGGGAACTGCTGAACACAGGTCTGTTCTGTGAGGGAAGCTGACTAAATTCAGGCAGAGAAACCCTGGTAAAGTTGAAGAATAAATAGAGGTCATAGAAGAGGAGACAGAAATGCGCTGCAGTCATGCAGGCCACAGGCAAGCGGCAGGCACTCTCCTCTCACTGAGGGTGGAGCCTAGCTACCTATTTTTCCTCTTCCTTCCCTGTCTTCTCTCCTGCCCATTTTTTAAAGACATATTTAGGGAATGCTTTCCATGCGGCCATCATGATATTAGGTGATAAGAATTCATTGGGGTGCAGAGCAGATATAATCCCTGCTCCCAGAAAACACAGCCCCTATTGCTGTGAGTCATTAAACAAGTGGGTAACAAATTGTAAGCATAGTGGAGACAACCGGATGCTAGTTGGGAGGGGAGGGAGGGAGAGTGATGAAGAGGGGCCTTGCTGTAAAACCTCCCCCACGGCCCCTGCAGGGACTGATGAATTTGAGAGCCCCAAGTTAGGTGGCGGGCCTGCACTTGGCCTATGCTTTATATCTAAGTCTCCTATTTTAAAACTCGTTGATTTAAATCAGCAGCCCATCTTTAGGACTGAAGGTCGAAAGAAGATGGTTCAGTGATGTGAAGGGAACCTCAGCTGTGAGGTGACCCCATACCTAGAGCTAACCTTTGTGAGCGATCAGAAGGCCTGGGAAAGTGATGAATGTGACCATCCTGAACTGCCCCCTTATCTCCTGAAGCCTCAGGGGAGAGTGCTTTGGGGGAGATGGAGCCTCTGGTAATATAGGGGTGCTCCTGGGTGTGCTGAACCTGGCATTCTAGCTGTAACTTTTGTTCACTGACTTTGCCTTCATTGCAGGGAAATATCGAGCCGCAGATGAAGAAAAAATTAATCCACCTCCCTACTTAACTTGCGAGAGCTTCCCTCACGCTGTGGACCACATTCTGCAGAATCTCCTGTGAACCCACATCTTCCATCATCTGGACTGGATGGATCCCTTTCTAACACAGTGGCACCAGTAGACAGCGCCATCCAGTGCTGATCCCATGGGACCTTCTTGATTGTGCATTAATTAGAAAGAGGGTATTGAATTGCAGCCAGCCCTAAGCCTTGCTAATCTCTTTTGTTTTGTTTTGTAAAAGAAGATGAGACCCAAAGAAAGGGAGAGTCGAGATTTTGTGCCATTCCTGTTAAAATATTCATCAGGCTCACTGGGCTGGGGGGAGCCGCTTGTACGGGAGTGGAGGAGCAGTCCTCACTTCTCTTCTGGAAATGGGATCCTCTGAGCAAGGTACGTCACACAGGGATGCACTGGAAGGTGCATTAGGCTGCCAGCGAGATGCAGAGTTCAACTCTGAAGCCCAGCAGAAGAGCCAAGAAGAATGCAAGACAGAAGCAGCGTGGCAAGTCCTTCTGCTGAGATCCTGTGAAGCTGCTCTAGCAGATGTGGAAAGGAAATCTTCCACAGTATTCCCAGCACAGATGACTTCTTTTTCTCTTCATTAGCCAGAGATGACTAATTTAAATTTAGAACCCGAATTTAATTTAAAATAATATTTCCATTAATAACCTATTCATTGCAGATACCTATTATACTGTGTAACAGTTGTTTTGGAAATTTTATGTAAAATTAAAACTATCAGTATTTTACAGATGTTTTAATTAGACATTGTTATTAACAGGAACGGTGCAGAAACTAAAATCAAGCCTTTAATGTCTTATAGACCGTGCATTTTTGAAGTTAGTGTCCACTGGGGACCTATTAACTGTACATTTGCAAGATTTCATTATTTTTGCCTCTGACACTATGGGAGAAATCTTGTAGGAGCTATTGGGACAGATTCAAGCTTTTATGTACTTCTTACTACAGTGGTAAAATGAGATCTCGTCTCGGCGCCTGGATTATTCTTCTCATGTTAAACCCACCCAAACGAAGGAGACTAAGTAGGTAATGATTTTCCCAATGCATTTGCATGCTGTGCTAATCCGAGGCCGTGGCAATTGTTTCCCAGGGCTCTTGGGCATTGAATTATTAGAATGTAATTGTGCATCATTGCTGTGCTCACCTTATTGAGGCACACACTGATGTTAATGAGCCTCAGGCTCTGATGCTTGTTTAGAGATCAACTCTGTCTTGGATGGAAGGGAACAAAGCTAAATAAATGTACTTTAGTGAGTGCTTCCTTCTTTTCTGCAAATGCCCCCAACTTAGTGCTTACACACTGTCAGGTGCAGGTGACAGTGTGACCTGATTGCCACGCCCAGTCAGAAGGAAGTGTGGAGTGGCTGGGGGTACAGCTGCAAGCAAGAGTAAGTCACCTTGCCCCTCCCCACACAGTATTGTGGGAGCCCATATTCAGCCTAGAGAACCCGCAAGGGCTGAGGTTGGTCTTCAGGGTCAGATGCTGTGCTGCACAGACCTCAGGAAGAGCTGCATGTGGGTAACAGCTCAGCCAGTGAGAAAGTAGCACTGCCCTGGCACCTGGGCAAGGGGCCACATCCATCTGTGGTCCGGGATTGGGGTGCCAGGGGCAGTTCTTTGCTCAGGAGTCATATTCTGTAGCTGCTGTGCACTGACGCTGTGCTGCCTTCGGTTATTGTGGGAAATAGTAAGACTAGAAGACAAGGCTTTTACCCTAAGGGGCTTTCTAGTTGAGAACCTAGGGAGACTATACCGAAGGTCACTAGAACACAGGACTCCTGTGCTCTCTGGTGACAGCCCCACCTGCAAGATGGAGTGCAGCCTCACGGCTTCCTGCCCAGGCCATCTTGTAACAGTGCCCTCAAGCCGTCCCACATCTCTTCACTGAGCAAGACTGAGTCCTTCTTTTTATGTCTGCTGACACACAGACAACTGAACCAGTGGAAATGAACTGAATATCCCAGGAATGTAGTGCTTGGAGGCTCACTGTGGATGGAGAGGAAACGGTGGAGCTGATGCTCTGGAGACAGACAGAGCTAAAGCCAAGGTCAAGCTCATGATAGGTCACGTGGATCGTGGCCACAGGATGGGAGGGACCTCAGCCAGGCATCCAGCCTGAAGAAGCAGCTTGCTCTAGTGTCCCTGAGGACCATGGGAATCTGAGTTCGGAGTGTTTCTGTAACATAATTAACACACATTAGGGCTTGTTCACTGGCCTTTCCAGCAGTCCAGGATAGCTCAGAAGCTTGTTATCTTAGACTTGCTAGAAACACTGCAGTAAGGGTCTCGGCAGTCTCTTGGCCTCCTGCAGGAAATGTAACCAAGTGTTTAAGGGGCTTCCTCCACCAGCTGTCTGAGTTTTCCTTGCTGCTGTGACAAAATGCCTTGATAAAAGAAACTGGAGGGGGCTGGAGAGAGGGCTTTGCCATTAAAGGCACACAACCAAAAATATGAAAGAAACTGGAGGGAGGGCGGTTTTAGCTTATAGCTCACAGTACAAGTCCTTGGTAGGGGATTCAAGGCAGCAGGAGCTTGAAGCAGCGACCCTCCATACATCCCCACTCAAAGAATGCACCGTACCTTGCAAGGGCCTTTGTCCATTTTACACAATCCAGGATCTCAGCCAGGAAATTGTGCCACCCTGAACACACACTTCTCACCACCTCAGATCAAGATAATCCCCCACCGACAGCCCAGAGTGACTCCAGATTCCATTGGGACAGCACTAGTCCCACACAGGCCACCTCAGAATTAAAGGGTTATGCTGTGCTGACGCAAAAGACTGGATCCACACTGGTTTAGTCACTATCTTCTAGGCCAGCAAATGGACGAGACGATAATAGGAGAGTGGAAAGGTGCAGAAGATAGGGCATGATAGGAATCGACGGTTGTCACGAGCACGGAACACACTGGCGGAGTGGGAGTCCAGTAGTGGCCGGGTTTCTGTCGCTCCTGACTCACACAGCTAGAGGCTGGGTTCTGCCTGCCTGACACACCACATCTATCATGACAGAGGCCAGCCCACTGTGATGGCTCTGCACAGAAAAGGGGCCACCCCATTGTGACAGGTCCACAGATGTCCCCAGGTGTGATGTCAGGTGCTACCTTGGAATGATAGCTCTGTCGCTTCTCCCTTAATCCCACACTTTCAAACTCCAGCATCCTGGAGGGCAGGGAAGGTGGAAACACCCTGTATTTATTATGTTCAGTTAGCTTTGGATCAGCGGTTCCAGTAACATGAAATTAAAGTCCTTAGGCACCTGCAGTAAAAAATTTTTAAAACTGCATTAATCTATTTGACCAAAACAGCCCTTCCTGAGTGGCAGAATGAATCCCTTCTTGATATCACAGTCATTTGTGTGGAGCCATGTTTACATTATCATGTTTGTTTGTCATCAATCACAAAGATGTTTCTCCACAGAAATTCATGAGGGAGGGCTTTGCTGGCTTTTTATGATAGCAGCCATCAAGGCCTCCTAGCTAAAAGCACATTTCTGTCTTTAAGAGGCAGCTGTGAGGCGCCAGATCAAAAATCATATGAACTGCATAGGTCACTAACAACTTTGAGTAGCTTCTAGTGTTTACTTTCATGTCATAGGCATTGGAACTGTTTTTGTGACTGACGTGCCTGAGAAATTTGTATTTATTAGATGCTTGCTGTGGCTAAAGCAGAAGGAAGACAGCAGGCACAGCTCTGTCTCCTAAGATGAGTGTCCACAAGTCAGGGCATTGAGGCATATAAAAATAAACCTAGCCATACAAAGGACTCTGACATAGTCAAAGCAATGGTAGACTTCCTATATAGAGTGCAGAAGCTGGGCGCTTGGGAACAATTTCCATAACTTCTGGGGTTCAGGTAGCTGTTGGCCTACACTGTTTTAAAGAACATCTTATTAAATCAGCAGGAATGAAAAAGAACCTCAAACCACAGTCCCTTTCATCTGAGTAGGACACTCAGAGTCACAGCTGCTGGATACAGTGCAAGCAGCTGGTAAGAGATGAAGAAGACAACCATCGACAAAAAGGCTGGGTTTGCTGGTGTGGTCCACTTAGACGTCTACAGGATGCGAGAGATACAGGAGCAAGGGTGACTAACCCCAGTTGCCACCATTTGAGGATGATGTTCAGAGGCAAGTCACTCGCCACTGTTTCTGGGAAGATTAGACCTGGCAGATGTTGGGTCTGAGCTGTAGACCTGGCAGATGTTGAGTTTGAGCTGACTCACTACTGTGTCCTTCAGAGAGAACTGGCCCTCACCAGTTCACCCTCTCCACCTCTGCCTCATACTCTACCTAGCACACTTGACTCATGTGGTATCAGTTTCCTTGCTACCATAGGCTATAGTGTTGTGAACTCTGATTTATAACAGATAACAACAAAATATCCCACATGTTGGATTAACTTAAATTTTATTTATACCAACTACGAAGAAGTCAACTTCTCATACAATTTCATATATATGTATATGCATATATATATGTATATAATGTGCATATAATCTTTTTTAAGCATACCTATGTTCTAGAGACTAGAGGACAACCTCAGATGTCACCTCAGAAACATCACTCACCCCCTTTGAGGCAGGATCTCATTGACCTGGAGCTCACCAAATAGCCTAGCCTGCCTGGCCAGTGAGCCAGGGTTTCCTCCCTCTCATGCTAATTTGAAGCTTGTACCCTAGACCTGGCATTTTTATGTGAATGCTAGGGTCAAACTCAGGTCCTCATATTTGTAAGGCGAGGCAGCTGAGCTATCTTCCCAACCCTTTGACCCACTAAAAAAATAACTATAGGCCCTTCTATATAGTTGAGAGAACATCTCAGAAGAGCTGGGTGACAGGGAGGTGGGCTGCACACCACTCTGCTAAGAATGTCTTGGTTTTACAATCATCAGCTCACGCAGCTGCAGTCACTTGTACACGGCTGCCAAGACTGGGCCTATTGCTGGGTGGTGGCACACACCTTTAATCCCAGCACTCGGGAGGCAGAGGCAGGTGGATCTCTGTGAGTTTGAGGCCAGCCTGGTCTACAGAGTGAGTTCCAGAACATCCAGGGCTCTGCTACACAGAGAAAACTCGTTTCGGGGTTGGGGTGGGGGAGAGACTGGGACTATCAATCAGTCATGGATTGGGGAGGGGCTTATGAGTCTCTGCCCTTCCCTGGGTAGCTACTGTTTATTGATGAATGCTATGGGGTATCATTATACTCAGTCATATGCCCACGGATGAGCCAGCCCAGCAGCTCCAGTGGATAGTTCTGTACTCAGAAGCCCTGAGTAGCCAGGACAGGAGAATGGAGATTTCCCTTTATTCCCTGGGAAAACAGACGTTAAGGGCTTGGTGGCAGGACAGTGGTCATGGTGGTCAGCTAGAGCAAGAGGGACTGAAAAGAGTGGGCTGGGCATCTATGGTGATCTCCTTCCCCTAGAGCAGAGGGGGTGGGAAACAGTCACATGAGGTGTTCCGCTGTTTAGAAAAGCATACTGCCGGATGTGTTTGGGAAGCACTTTAACCCTGATCCTCGGGAGGCAGAGGCAGGGGGATCTCTGTGAGTTCAAAGCCAGTCTGGTCTACGAAGTGAATTCCAAGCCAGTCAGCACTACACAATGAGACCCTGTGGTGGAGGAAAGAAAGGGAGGGAGGGAGAGAGGGAAGAAGGGAGGGAGGGGATACTGATAGTACCTGACAGGCTTGACAATGTGAAATTAAGAACAGAGACTAAGAAAACACTTTTCTTCAAAATGAAGACTTCAGTTCACAAATAAGGAATACCACAAGAAACTTCTTCAAATTTTTATAGTGGAATTGTAAGAAACCCTCCATTGCCTGACCCACACATTCATGACCAAAGCCTTCACTTTGCTGACATCCATGACACAAGATCTCGTCTCCAAAATAACACATTTGTCCAGATTCATCCAGCGTTCAAGAAAAATCTCCTCCCTTCCAGCCCAGTCACACGGTGGAGGCTCTCGCTGCCTCTGGCCAGGTCAGGCTGAGAGCAGTTTTATTTACACAGACTCAAACTCCTTTTGCCAGGCCAAGTATCTCTCAGTCAGATTCTTCGCTGAAGGCTTGGTGTGAGCCAACACATCCAAAAAGTCCTCCGTGGTCACGGTATCCAGCTGGATCACAGGGAAATTGCTGCTCTCTAGACAAAAAGGCAACAGTCAAGGTGCGGTGCGGCACCTCCCGGTGACAAGGGTTCTTGACAGGTTACTGGGCCAGGTCTGGAGACTGCACAATATCCCGTTCTTTTTTTTTTTGTTGTTGTTTTGTTTTTCGAGACAGGGTTTCTCTGTGGCTTTGGAGCCTGTCCTGGAATTAGCTCTGTAGACCAGGCTGGTCTTGAACTCACAGAGATCCGCCTGCCTCTGCCTCCTGAGTGTTGGGATTAAAGGCGTGTACCACCATCGCCCGGCTCCCATTCTTGATGGCTAATGCAGCTCAAACTCACATCTGAAGAGGGCTGTGGGGGACCTTTCTAAAGTGTAACAGAGGCTTTCAGCCCTGACACCCCAGCTACCCCACCACCCTGCCTCCAAAAGGGACTTAAATATAGTTATCAAATTACTGTTTACTATTTACACACTATCTCAGATAAATCTCACCCCATGTCAGCATGGGCCAGGAAGAAAAAAAAAAAAAACAGCAGTGGGAATCTTGCAGCAGAGGATGCAGCTGAGTACGTGGTGGGTGATGATTTCACCAGAGAGCACACAAATGTTAAAAGCCACAGAGCCTGGAAAACCAGGCTCCAGGCTCCACCTGCTGGTCAGAGTGGGTAGGACTCCTGCACACAAAGCAAGCACTCTGCCACTAACTGAGTCCTAGAATTTGGATTCTGAGACGGGGTCTTGTTAAATTGCTCAGGCTAGCCATGAGTTCACCATGTAACCCAAGGTGCCCTTAAACTTGATCCTGCCTCAGGTCCCAAGTGGCTGGGAGTACAAGCATGCACCATCACACCCCTCCAAGAGCTGGAATACATGGGCACAAATTTCTCTACCATGCTGCCATCGCTGTGGGTCCCAGCCATACCTGACTGGTGACTTTCGAGCACACTGAAGATCTTTCTCACGGGCCGCATGGCTGCCTCCCTGCAGACCAGCTTAATGTCGGAGCCTGAGTAGCCCTCCGTCTCCTGAGAGAGCCACAAAGCCAGGGTCAGTCAGCAGGCAGAAGGCTGGCGTCCGACTCGCTCTTGTAGGCAGATCCAGTAGCAGAGCACTGGCTTACAATTTTGTCATGCCTGTTCACTATGTCAGCAATGGACGGAGAGGAGATGCTAACACGCCCAGCAAACTGGCCATCTGGGCGAGAGCTTCCTCATACCTTCGAAGACGTTGTGAGATGCCAGTTGGAAGACTGGATCACCCAGAGTTGCCTAGTGGGGCCCTTACCCCAAGTCCACATTGGCTAAAGTGGGCATTTTGTTCTTGTGTTGAACAAGGCCATTCTTGTTTTGAGGGACTTTAGAAAGCATTAGGCTAAGAGTCTACCCAAAGCAGAGATCCTGGGAACGGATGCCCGTGGTAGCTGTTCTTGGCTGTAAACTTGACTGCATCTGGGCTTAACTAAAACTGAAGCAGCTGCGTGTATCTGTGAGGGATATTTTCTTAATGAAATCATTTGAAGTGGGAAGAACCACCTTTAAAATTCAGCTGTTTCAAGGTGATGCCCTCAGTCAGCATCACGCCTTCTGCTGGCAGCCTATTCAAGGCCATGAGGGAGGAAGCTGGCTCTCTGTCAGCTAGTCCTCACTAGCAAATCCATTCTTTCACTGGATGAGAGAACTATCAACTACCTCTTGGGAATTCTGGAGTATTCTGAAGACATCCAGCCCCATGGTCTGAATTGTGGGCCTTACTTTGATAGACAGACATTGTTGAAGTAGCTAGATCATAGGATGTAAGCCATTCTAATAAATCCCCTTCATATGTGTATACACACGCACATATATATCGAATATACATGTACTCATTTTATAAGTTCTGTTCCTCCCGAGAACCCTGATTTATACAATAACCAGAGAGCATTAACAAGATACTTACCTTGAGCTTTCCTTTGCAAAGGGTTCATCAGTTCATTGCTCACAATAACCCACTGTGAGTCTTAGAAATGGAGTAACTGGGTTCCGGGAGTACGTGAGGTCCCTAGGGTCTCACAGCTGATGTGCTGCAGGGCCAGGATTTGACCGTAGGCTCTCTGAATCTGGACCCATGCCACTCCCCGCAGCTTCTGCTTTCTGGAGCCCAGTCTCCCGCAGCCCATTCTTTCATGAGGAGGGCTCCTCTGCCCTCCTGGGCAGCTCGGAGGCTCCCTCTAAGGCTGCCCACCTGACTCAGCACGCTGTACTCCAGCTCTGTGCGCAGCTCCAGGGCATGGCTCTTGCTCACAGGGGGCAGCCAGTGGCAGATCATGGCCTGTCTGGCCTCTTGGCTGGGGAGATCAACCAGAATCCTCTTCTCCAGGCGCCGCAACATGGCACAGTCCAGCTCCCTGTATCACAAGAGGACAGGAAATGGATGGAGCAGCAAACAGTGCTTCACACAGACAGAAGATAGATTTCTCACACTTGTTTGTGTGTTTGTGTGTTTGGTGTGGGGGTACACGGCACATGTGAGGAAGTCAAAGGTCAGATTTTAGAAGTTAGCCAGGAATGTGCCTAAGCTAATAGGCCAAGCAGTGTTTTAATTAATACAGTTTCTCAGTGGTTATATCAGGTCTGGGCAGCTGGGAACCAACAAGCAGTCTCTGCCTACAGAGAAGATTAGTCTAGAAGACCAACAGCCCAATACCAGGGGTTTCAGAGAACATAACAGAGGCATCTCATGCAGAAGACACTCGATGGGATGTTCCACATTCCTAGTAAAAGGTTTTCTGCATTTGAAATGATAATGAGACCTAATGTTTAAACAGAGTTTACTAAAAGACTGTTCCAAGCATTTTTATAGATGCTAACTCACTTGCAACACCATGAGGCTGTGCTATTGTCGCCTGCATTTTGAAGATGAGGAAAGAAAGGCTTTCAAAGGGTAAGTAGCTCCCCTGAGCTACTGATGACTCAGGACTGGCAGTATGACTTGGAAAACTGAGGCTGGCACGGTTCTCTACCCACTGACTCCCAAGCTGCCTCATGGTAAGAATTCAGAAGACCAAGAACAAAACAGAGTGGCAAAAGTTTCCAGAGAGAAAAGACAAGTGACATACAATGGATTAGACATAACACTTCTCAAGCCGCACACGGCAGTGCATAGCTGTGATTCCAGAATGTGGGAAGCTGAAGGGAGACAATCAAGTGGTCAAGATTAGCCTGAGCTACACAGCAAGTTCTGGGCCAGCTTAGGCAGCAAAACAAGATCAGGTCTAATTAAAAACACCAACAACAAACTTTATCCATAGCAATGTGAGATGTTAAAAGAGACCAAGGCCTTTAAAATTCAGAGGAAACAATATTTCTAATAAAAAAAATCTATATCTTGATCAAGCACTCTAGGTAATTTCAACAAGTGAAGTCTAAATGACAAAACAAAGCAAAGCTGGGCAGGATCCAAGCACCAGAGGATCTGACACAGAAGGTAAGGGAACCACCAGGGTGACGAGGCTAGAGCTCAGGGTCCCCTCTGCACACGAGGTGCACAGGACCTGGCATGAAGGTTCTAGAAGAGAAGACATATATGCAAGGAGAAGAATTTGACAGAATGGTACATCTGAGGGTATCAAGCAAGTGTTGGTTTGGACAGTACCTAATTCGTGTCCATAGCTCATCCTGAGCGGCTTCTTTAGAGAAAGATCAAGACAACAGGATCACATGGTGGGGGTGGGAAAGCAATTATTCAATATAGATGTCTATATTGATCAACTAATGCCCTAAAGTGAGAGATTTACCTCAAAACTGCTTGTGGGTACAAAATAAGTGCAACTCTCCGACAGCCAGGCCTGATGGATGCACTCTTAGCGACATCAATAATCATAGAATCATATGAGGGAGGAAGCAAAGGACAAATGGAATGTGCCCAGAAATCATTCTTTATGCCAATATATTTATATAAAAATGTAACTTGTGGCCACCAGAAAAGACTCCGCCTGGCCCTTGCACTTAGATTTTACACTAGTTATTTGTGTTCTCACGACTCGCTCCTCCTGGTTAGTCAGTACTTGTAGCTCATCAGTGGTCAGATCAACCAGTAAGCATGAGGTGCATAGGACCCCTGCCTGCTGTAAACACAAAACACTATATACCGCTGGCCACACTGAGAGCTACCAAGGGCCTTAGATTAGACCTTCAGGCATTCTCCTCAGGCCTTGACCTTTGTCCTTGCCGTACTGCATGGCCCTGGAACTGAGATCATTCCGAAATTTACAACATGAGGGAACCAAGCACAATACAAGTTTGTTTCTTCAACAGTTACAGTATTTCAAGTTCAAGTTGTCTGGGTACAGTAACAGAAGAGTGAACGTCCACTCAGCAGGCAAATCTTTGCAGTCCATCCATAACCACCATGAAGTAGATGGTCATGACAGGCCTGGGAGAGCAGGCTGAGGAGCCAGCATTGACAGCTCGTGGGCAGCGAGAGCTTCAAGCTCTGTCTTCTACAGTAAGCCCCACATGGAAGACCACCTGCTTACACATGTCCCCAGATGAATCCATTTTCCATTCTAGTTCTGACGTGCTTGCGTATGTGCGTGCGTGCGTGCGTATGTGTGTGTGTGTGTGTGTGTTTACTGGGTACACCACAAGGGAGGAAGGCAGTAACTGGGGTGCTGCTGGCATCTTCGTATTGTTTTCTTTATAGGAACTTCCCACTTTGTCAAAAGGGAAGTCACCGCCTCAAATTCAGAGCAAGTTCTCTGTATGCAGTAAAGGCTTTTGATTTGCTTTATTGTCTATCATAAAAGTTACTAAATACACCAGGCTTGGTGGTACACACCTGCCTATAATTTCAGCACCTGTGAGGTGAGGGAGGCGGAGCATGAGTGGGAGAGAGCCTGATCCACAGAGCAAGTTCAAAGGCAGCCTAAACTCAGAGCAAGACGGCTCTTCTGTCTGCACAGCTCACATGGTCCCGGCAGCATCTCCAGCTCATGGCTACATGAATACAAGTGAGAGACTGTCCCATCTAGTTTCCAGAGGTCAAATGTCACGGACAGTATGTCTTGGATTCCAGCTTCCTCCATCATGCAGATTATTGAGAAATTCCCAAGAAATCCCACTCAGGTGGGTGGGTGAATGCCAACTTTCTTAACCCTGAGCTATTTATAGAGGGCATGATGTGCTTTGTTGAATATTAGAACGTTACGACCATCATTGGTTTAGGCTAATAGGGAGAAGCTGAACCGGCTTGGGCAATGGGAACAAAGCACTGTATTTCCTTTTTTGTTGTTTTTTTATTTTGTTTTGTTTGAGACAGGGTTTCTCTGTGTCCTAGCAGTCCTGGAACTAGCTCTTACAGACCAGTCTGTCCTCGAACTCACAGAGATCCACCTGCCTCTGCCTCCTGAGTGTTGGGATTAAAGGCATGCGCCACCACCACCACTGGGCGAGCATTGTACTATCGTTCTCAGGGAAGATTATGGTAATTGTAAGTTTCAGGACTAATCCTTCAGGTTCCCACAGCAGTGCTTCTGAAGAGAACCTGGAAGATGCACATCCGGGCTTCTCCTATCCGAGAGGCCAGAGAATGAAGCAAGGGAGCCGCAGCAGCGCAGTCTTTGCTGTATGCATGCGTGAGCTAGAAGTTTCACTTCATAGGGGTAAAAATCACCTCACGTTTCCCATTGGTTACTCCCACCCCAAAACACAATATCAGTAACTGAGGGGGAAGATCTGATGGCTCTGACCACAGATGAACTAGAAATCTTGTCTTAAGTAGATATAAAAAGTATTTTTGAATGCACAATGGAACCCTCCTGGAGGCAGAAGCAAAATTCCCAAATGCTAAAATTAAAGAGGCTCAAAGTCAAGACTGGATAGATAAAGTTGAAATTATAGGGAACTTGGGCTATTTGCCTCTTGGTTGCAAAAGGATTAGGTTGTAAAGGCTTCATGTGGGGCAACCAAGAAAGCCTGGGTTCCTCAGAGGTAGAGCCAAGGCTCACAACATAAAGCAAATGCCTTATATGGTTGAAGAACACACGCCCATTATGATAGCGTAGGCTAGGATACCTCCCCATTAGCAATGGAAGTCATCAGCTAAATGAGTCTCTGCCTTGCACTCCGGGGAGAGAAAGTCTTCATGGATAGTTCAAAACTATTGGCCTCATTGTCATCATCCCAGACATCTTAAACTGAGAAGAAAAATTAAGTCAGAAGCTGGACAGTGGTGGCACAGGCCTTTAATCCCAGCACTCAGTAGAAAGAGGCAGGCAGATCTCAGTGAGTTTGAGGCCAACCTGGTCTATAAGAGGTAGTTTCAGGATAGGCTCCAAAGCTATAGAGAAACCCTCTCTCAAAAAACAAAAAAAAAAAAAAAAAAAAAAAAAAGGAAAAGAAAGAAAGAGAAAAATTAAGACAGAGTGGCTCAAAACCCCAGTCAAATTTTCTCTATTAGGGTTCCAATGCATGACTCCCATAAATAGATAGCATCTATGTCATTAATAAAATTACAAAATAACCATTAATAAATTACCATTAATGAATAAACCACTAATAAAATTACATGTAACAGAAAACATGTAAATCTGTAACACTTGTGTATGCCCTGTACTGTGTATGCTATACTTTGACACAGTTAGTACCTGAATCAGCTTCCTAACACCAGCAAGCAGCAAGGGAGACAGTAGAGTCCGCATACCACTCACAGCCCCCCCACCACACACACACCTCGTTTGTACAAGCTACCATAGAGTTAAGTAGACATCTCTAGATGGAATTTGCCTTAATAGCCCTGTTCAGCATTCATTCCCTCTGGACCGCTAGGCCTGAGCCTGTGAATACACAACAATCAAGGCAGGTCAAATTAGCCCTAATTATGCTAAGTTTCTTAGCATCGCTATTACATTAAGTGGTAATATTAAATGTACAACATTTTTTATGCCTCTCTTTGCTCACTCACACATCAGACGACACAGAGAATTGGTTCCTTGCTGCTTCCTTCTGGCCCTCTCCCATGCTCTAGACCAGCCAAGGCAGGTAAGCAAAAGCTATAAGCCAGCTCACTGCTGAGGCAGCGATAAAGAATTGCCGATGCCAGAATGATGCTCTTAGTGAAAGCCGCCCCAACTGTGAGGAATTTGATGTTCAGGACCAACCTCACATGGTTCTGAATTAGTTCTTTTCCCAGGCTAGACTGCTTGGATGAGATCCTGAAGCCAAGGAAAATCTTATTCATCAAGAATATTCCCTCTTCCTAGAAGTTTTCCTTATTAAAGGGATTGGCAGTATGCCACAAAGGAGTTAAAATACAAAGCCCTTTCATCCAGTAATTCCACTCCAGATATCTTTCATAACAACCAGAACTGTACCCAAAGGTGCTGTTTTGTGCATGTGTGCACTGGTTTATGTGTGTACATTCATGTGTTCTGGGGGGTGCATGTAATGTGTGGAGGACATTTATGGGGTGTCATTCTTCTGGCGCAACCCCCGCCCCATTTTGAGGGAGTCTCTCATTGACCTGGAGCTCATTAAGTAGTCTTGGTTGGCTGGTAAGTAAGCCCCAGGGATCCACCTGTCTCCACCTCCCGGCGCTGGGATTATGAGTTCTCACCTGACTGAGCTCTCTCCCTGCTCCCTCCTGTTCACAAAGGCTTATGCAAGGAAGCTCATTTCCCTGTTACTTATGAATAAAGTTTGGGAACGTCATACATGTTGGACAGAAAGGAATGATTAAATGATGGTATAGCCCACGTGTGGGAATTCTGGGCAGCTATTACGAAATCCAATTTTCAAGGATTATTTAATGACACTGGAAATGTTCTCACTATAATGTTAAGTAATGAAACCAAGACACTAGTGGGACCGCACGATGGCACAACCTCTATGGAGGGAAATTTGGCAGCTACACCATAATTCCATGCGCATTACCCTTTTGACCTGGTGGTTTTCCTTCCAGGAACCTATCCCAAAGCTACACTGGTTGAAACAAAAAGTGGCCTATCCATGCCCACTCCTTATTGCCCTACTGTCTGCAATAGCAGCAGAGGAACAACCCTGCTGCCATGCTGATGACAGATTAGATAAACTTTCAGAGATTCACAATGGAGGACTATGTAGCTATAAAGGGAGTAAGGAAGAATTTGTGGCCTTATTTGGAAAGATCTCCAGGAAATTCTGGTATTTTGTTAAGAAAAAAAAAAAAACTCAAACAGAACAATTTCTATGCTGTGCAGTCTTTTGTGTAAGAGATAAATGCAAGATTGTGAGACTACTCCTGTAAAATATGGAGTGCCAGTCACAGGGTCGGACTGTGACTGTCCAGCTGTTATCAGTTGGAAGCCACTCTGGTAAACACATCCCTTTGGTTTCTTTTCCTGTTTGTTTTCAAGACAGGGTCTCACTATGGAACCCTGGCTGTCCTGGAACTCAGGATGCAGAGCAGGCTGACTGGAGTTCACGAAGATCCCCCTGCTTCTGCTTCAGGAGGATTATAGGTGTGTCCAACTGGGCCCAGGACAAATCCTGTTTTGTGATACACATACATTTTATTGGTTCTTTTCCTCTACAGAACTCTGCTACACCCTATAATAACAGATATGCATTTTTTTCAGAACATAGGCATACAAAGACCTGGCTTTCATCTCTTCTACACGATACAAACAGTAATGACAATAATAATAATAATACAATGAAAACATAACAGCACAATGGTATGGCATGACCACTTAGAAACCCTGGCCATGAGCTGTGCAGCATGCGCTCAAGAAAGTGTTTTTCAGAACTCACAGAACTCACCAGAGGCAACACAGCATTCCTGCAATCACAGCAGCCAGGAGGCAGAGGCAGGAAGACCTGGAAATCAAGGTCAGCCTGGGCTGTAAAATAAGATCATACCAAAACAAAAGCCAGAAAGGCAATCACTCACAAAACACCTTGGTGTAGTTCTCAGTTTGGAGAAGTGGGGGAGGGGGCTTTGCTCACTGCTAGTGGTGACACCTGTTTGTCGACATTTTGGGGTAACCAAGCAGCCCCATGGGGTGAGGGACAGCTCCCTTACAGAGAGTGATTCTGGCTGTCGACCAGAAGCAATGATAAAACCGTCACCTCCAGCAATGGGTCATGTCATGGTGAGTACAAAGCCAACAGAAGACAGAGCTGGTATTGCAAGGGAGGAAGAGCAAGAGTGCACCAGGGTCTCTCCAAAGTGTCGTTCTTCCTGAGCAGAACGTGAAAGTTTTATCCAGGCCACCCACACATGCAAGGAGGAAAGCACGCTTAGGGGAAGGCACATTTCTGAGTATACTCGCTAAGGTCCACATCTCTGAGCATGCTCAGTTTAAGGTTATAGGTCAGAGAGTTTTAATCAAAATACAAAGAATAGCTTTAAAGGTTCATTAATACCATTTTAACATATTTTTATGTGTATGAGTGTTTTGGCTACATGTATGTTTATGAACCACGTGTGTGTGTCTGGTATGGGAGAAAGTCAGAAGAGGACGCTGGATCCCCAGGACCGGAGCACAGAGGGTTGTGAGCCACCACATGGGTGCTGGGAATAGAACCTGGGTCCTCTGTAAGAGCAGCAAGTACGCAACCACCGAGGCAACCCTGATGGGGGATGCTAAACCCAGAGAGATGTTCCACAGAGGAACCAGAGCAATACGCCTGAACCCACAGATCAATCGCGGCATCGCCAAAAGCGAGAAAACAAGACAGTGCTCACCTCGGGATGCGATACTGAGGTAACATTTGAAGAAAATTGAACTGAATCAGCCCCATTTTTAGTCTAGAGTACTTAGAGCAGGGAGAAGCACGAAGACAACAGCTGACCCCAGCCAACCAATCGCACAGAACACTGCAGGAGCTACTGAATTCACCTGAAGGGGAGAGCTCTCCATATTTCTGGAGAATGTGTGTGTAAGTCTCTCGAGGTACAGACCTGGCACACTTGTATTAGGAGCCATACAGCCTCACACCCTCCATAGAAAACACCCAGAGCCACCAGGCCACAGAACAAAGGCACAAAAGCAAAAGCAGTTTGGATCCATTTGAAAGTAGCAATCCTTGGAAAGTAGGGGACAAGGACACAAAATAACAGAAAAAATAATAATAATTGCCTGGCCAACGCCCAGTTACTGGGTTGCTGTGTCTGGCTGTGGCAAGGCAGAGGGTACAATCCAGAGCCTTGAAGCATTTATGTGAAACTGGCCTGTTTAGGAATCTGTCCTGTTATCTCTCTTGATTTCTTAGAAGGTTAAGTAACAACTGTCCCAGTTTGGCTGAAAGGAATTTTAACCTGGGTGACCCCATCGTGACTTTAGCTATTGCAACCCCATGTGGAAGCTTCGCACCAATCAATGAGTTCCAAAGATTCAAATACTGAAATCTCAATTCTCTATTGGACTCCACTTTAGCGTTGTGCATAAACAGATCTTCAGATGTTAAATGCTAGTCATCTGAGCACAAGAGAACACGCATTACAGATGTGCAGGGAGGTGGGCCAGGTTCAGACTGCAAACGTATCTAAAGGAACAGCTTACACACAGATTGCCTAAAATTAGTCTCTGTCCCTTCTTGTTTGGGACCCAGAGGATTAGCATGATTGAAGGAGCTTTCTGTTTGTCCCTAAATATGAAAAAGGAAATGGGTGAGGTGAGAGAGCCCCCGCTGCTCGCTGCTGTATGGGGTGGGGTGAGAGCCCCCCCTCTGCTCGCTGCTGTGTGGGGTGGGGTGAGAGCCCCCCCTCTGCTCACTGCTGTATGGGGTGGGGTGAGAGCCCCCACTCTGCTTGCTGCTGTGTGGGGTGGGGTGAGAGAGCCCCCACTCTGCTCACTGCTGTATGGGGTGAGGTGAGAGAGCCCCCCCTCTGCTCACTGCTGTGTGGGGTGGGGTGAGAGAGCCCTGTTCACTGCTGTTGGCCACAGGCTGATTTGCCTTTCATGACCTTGGTCACCCTCCAAGAATATTATTTTCTTATGTATCTCCTTCCCTGTCCAGGACATAAAAAATAATAATATGAAAATGTTCTGAGAACTGTAAGAGCATTATAACATTTTTAAAATATATTCTCTGAGTAGATATTGTTTTCCCCTAATCAACATCTCTTATTTCCCAATTCTTCTAGAATTGTTCTTAAACCACTCTGGGATACAGTTTGAATAGGAAACTCTGAGAGTAGATTATATTTTCAATTAGAGATTATTTAGTTTTCTATTTACTATATGGCATTAGAGATAGAATTTTCCTCCTAACTTAAAAAACTTTAATTTTAATACCAATAAAAATCAAACCATTATTTCTGAAATGTTCTTTGAGAACTAACGATATTAAGCATTTATAGGGCTATGCAAAACCTCTGCCTGATTCAAAAAAACCTATAGTCCCTCCTATATCCTAATTTCTGCTACTTTAATAATGATATAAAAACCTGACAAAGGCTACTTCAAGGAGAAAGGGCTTGTCTAGCTCACAACTCCAGGCTACTGTCTATCACTGCAGGGCAGTCAGGAGGCAGGAGCCATGGCCGGGAGCAGAGGGAGATGAATGCATGCATGCCTCTTGATGAGCTCGCCTCTACTCCTGTACAGCTCAGGGCCCAGACCCTGGGACTGGCGCTGCCCACTTTCACACTGGTCTTTATAGCCACGGAGATTGACTCCTTGTCACCCACATCCACTAGGGATTCAGTTTGTGTGTGACTTCAATGCCTCCTCCTACAGCTCTCACTGAAATTTTTATCAGTATTCAGTAGATCATGAAAATATGAAAATGCGTGCAACGTATGTGACGTGTTCTCTTGATGCCTTACCACGGCAGGTTAGACGCTGCTAAGACAAACACGAGATCCTCCGAGCGGGCCAACCCGTCCATCTGCACCAGGAGCTCTGTCTTCATTCGGAGACTCCCTTCATGTTCTCCCCTGCAGAGACAAGGAGATAGGAGGCCCTCACTGGCAGAGCCTTTGCCCTCCTGATGTGAGTGGCACTCACAGCATTGCCCTGTGGCCGAAAAACAGGCTCCATTCTGATAGCAAATAAATGGGCATTTCAGGTGCTTTATTTTCAAGTTAAAAAGTTATAAAAAGGTAAATAATGCATACAGTGATGATATTTAGAAGAAGAGTGAAGGTTGACATAGAACTAAAAGAAAATGATAGAAGGATGGTGAAATTAAACGTGTCTACCTGCTTCGTTATTTAACCCTTTAAAATGCCATAATTGCCAGGTGTGGTGTGGCCTGAAACTGGTGAGGCTGAGGCAGGAAAACTGCCATGAGTTTGCAGCTAGCCCAGGTTCCATAGCTTCAGCCAGCTTGGGCTTATAAAAATCAAGTTTAATGACTTGAATTGAAATGGCATAGTAGAATAACCCATTTATAGAGCAGGCTTCACATAATGTCCATGCTTCTTATTCCTGTGTATGTGTGCATTTGTGTTTCTAAAATCCCTGCACTGAGTTGGCTTCATCCTCTCCTAATGAAATGTATAATAATGACAGAGATTAGCATCTGGTCTCTGTGTAGATTTGCCCTCTCTGCCTCCATGGCCACTGCCCGGGTCCCTTCCACCCGAAGGAGTAAGGCACTGACATCCAACCAACCCGCATTAGGTTCACACCCAGAACACGCTCGACAGATTCTGTTCATTCACACTGATTTAATTAAAAGAACAATGACTAAATGTCTTCCTTAGTGTGCACAACACTCCACCTCTCGTGCACATGTGTGGAAGCAACCCATCCTGAGTACAGACTGAGTATTCTTTATCCCAGATGACTCCGATTTTTCTCAATTTTGGAATGTTTGTTTGCACATACATAACGAGTCATACTGGGGGGAAAACCCAACTTTAAGCATGAAATTAATTTATATTTCATCTGTACCTTCTCACACAGCCTGAAGGTAATTTATATGGTATTTTATACTTTCACACATTAAACAAACTTTCCTGGGTAGAATTTCCCACTTTAGTTGTCTGCCAGCACTAACAAAGATTCAGAACAGGTCTGTTCAAGTGCTGGATTTTCACATTGGGGTGCTCCTTCTGCGTGTGACTTAGAATCTGTACCTCTCGAGGCCCAGACGTTTTCTGAGAGAAAAGACTCCCACTCTACAATGACATGTTCACAGTCTTTGCCCACAATTACGCATGATATGTGCGCATGTGCTGATCTTAATGTAATTGTCCATACTTATGCACAACTAGCATGATATGGCCCAAGAAGACATCAAAACAGTTGCCCTAATTTTTTGGTCTGTTTTTGTTTTTTCGGATAGGGTCTCACTATATAGCCTTGGCTAGCCTGGAACCCACTACCAGGCTGACCTCCAATCCACAAAGATTTGCCTGCCTCTGCCTCTGCTCCTAGAGCGCTGGATTAAGGTGTGTGCTATCATGCTCAGCTTCGTTGTCCTTGTGTTTTAAACTGGGATCTTCAAGTCCCATATAGGGACCCTGAAACTCAAGGAGAACCTGGGTGAAGCACTTGCCACCAGGGATGGTAGGAAGAACCAAATTAGCCAAATCTAGGCCACCCCTGAGGCAGGCTAGAGAGGCCTGTCTTTGCAGGGAGAGACCAATGAGAGCACGCAGGGGCCTGTGGCTCAGGTGCAGCTGGCTGCTCCTGTCAGGCTGATGGAGCAAGGCAGAGGGCTGCAGTGGGGTCTGACAAGGCACAGTAAGGTCAGGTCCATGTCCCATGTCAGTCAGACGCAAAGTCCACCCATCCTGCCTACAGCCTCGTTCTTCTGTCTTCCTGCTGGGAAAGTGGTTTCCACTGGGTAAAATTTCACAAATTATTTTCTAATTCTACTTTTATATTTCCAACAAGCAAATTCTTTGCCTTTTTTTATTAGCCTGGGCTTTGTCTCGATAACAGACTATTAAAGGTCACTAGTAAATAGAGCTACACAAAAATTTTCCAGACATCTGTTTTTTATATTTCCAGATTGAGGTGCCAAATTTAATAAAAATTTCAAAAAGTATCTCTGATCATAACAAACCAATCAGGTTGATAGAGTGCTTTCCTAGCAACCACAAAGCCGTGGGTTCAATCCCCAGCACGGGTACCTACACATGTGCTCCCACACTTGGGGGGCGGATGCAGGAGAATCAAAGTTCAGGATCATCCTAAACTATACAGCAAGTTCAACGCCAGTCTACGATACATGGGAACTCTAAGGATGTTTGGGAAAACTATATGGAAACTTACTATTTTATGCTTCATATATATGTGTGATGCATTTAATTAATTATTCTTTATCAATAAAAATTCGAAGTCAGATATCAGTAAGATATCTGATATCAGTAAGAGTAAGAGCCTGAATAGACAAAGAAGTCGAGGAGAAGCCACCTGAGATCTCCTATCTCTTCTGTTCCTCCATCCTAAGGATCCTAAGCCCTGCCTTACTACTTCCTGACTCCTATCAGTCCTCAATGGTTAATATGGTCAGTTAATGGCTAGCTCTACTCTCTGACTCAAATAAAACTTTATTGTCAGAATGTGATCAAAATATACACAACATATGTGTGTATACACATGTATGTGTGTACATATATATGTGTACAAACAGACACACACACACAAATTCATACAAGAGTTTAATTGGAGTTGCCCCTCACAGGGAATTAATCTCATCTCAGAACCCATCTGTAGGTTGTCAAATAAAAAGCCCCAGACTTTCCTCTCCTCTATCATTGGTCAGGGGTGTCCTAGAGAACCCAAAACAAGGGCTACTGATACTGCTCTTGAGCACCCATCAGAACTTGATTGCAAGACCCTGTTGCTGAAGACAGTACACACATTGGTCATAGGATATTGAGAAATCATGTTAGTATGGACCAGGAAGCTTCCTCCCTACTGGGTAACTCACCAGAGGGTGCTATGCAGGATGCTAGGGGAGGAGAGTCAACAGTCTTTTGTTGTTATTGTTTTTCCCGAGACAGGGTCTTTGTATCTCTGGCTGATGTGGAGTTCATTATATTGACCAGGCTGGCCTCTAACTCACAGAGATCCACCTGCCTCCGCCTCCTGAGTACTGGGATTGAAGGCGTGCACCACTATGCCTGGCTTGGGAGTCAACAGTATTATCCAGCTACGACCCCTGTAAACTGCAGTAATAATGGATATGGCAATAGTCACACGAATGTTATGGAGCTAACCAACTGCTTTCTGATTCACAGGAGAATCAGCCAATAACCCAAGGTTGGGGAGTTTATAGACCCCAGGGGTCAACCAACTACTATGATTTCGCTAACTGGACATAGTATAAAATTGTACTCTAAATTCCTAACTCTCTGCCCATAGGTTAGTGGAGCTCTCATATTCTTTCAGAGAAGTTTCTTTGGGCGATAGACAGTGGTTAATGCAGAAACTCAGACTGGTCAAAGTGAAGAGAGTAGGTGGCTGTGGCGTGCTCGGCCACTAATGGGACAGATCTGTCACAGCCTTCCTCTCCTGAAGCTCAGGGACCATTTCAGAAGCTGGGGTAGGAAGGGGTCAGGGATAACCAGAATCGACAGCATCTCCTGGGCATGACAGGACCGCTACACTAAAGACCTCAGTAGCTCTGAGTGCTTCACCAGACCTGCACAAGGGCCAGCCCGTCAGTGTTCTAGCATGGAGCCCGCACTCCTAACTGAGGAGCTATGGACCATCCATGGCTTCTAGGGGAGGGAAAGTCAGTTTTCTTTAAGGGCGTGGCTCCTGGTAAGTGGACCATGCTCCAACGGATGGCCCTACACCCAGATGTATATAGTCAGCACAAGTCAGAGTCAATGAATTTTTAAATAAATAATTTTCAAAAATAAAGACAAGAGCCAGGCACTGGTGGCACACACCTTTAATCCCAGCACTCGGGAGGCAGAGGCAGGTGGATCTCTGAGTTTGAGGCCAATCTGGTCTACAAAGCAAGTTCCAGGACATCTAGGGCTACACAGAGAAACCCTGTCTCAGGAAAAAAGAAAAAAAAAAGGTAGTGAGGATCTGGGGAAATTAAAGGGAGTAACTGAGAACAAATGTGTGCAAAATAAACTGTATAAAATTCTCAATTAATAAAATATTTTAAAATAAATTTTTAAAACTTAACAATGGGGACTGAGGTGATAGGTAAGTTGGTAAATGTCAGCCCTGAGGACCTAAGCTTTGATTCCCAGCATCCGCGTGAAAGGCCAGACACAGGGACACATTCTCTGTCAAAAACACAAACAAACAAAAACAATGCAGAAAGAGACTTCTGACCTACACACACACATTACAAGCACCAGCACAAACATGTGCGCACACACACACACACAACATATGTCACACACACGCACAAAATCAAGCAGGCAAACAAACAGCCCTATTTGCCCTTTTGAAAGCATAACCAGAAAGCATTTGTAACCGAGAGGCGCTCCTTCCTTCTGGGGACATTTTCGGACACTTAATCTTTAGAAATAATGCATGTGACAGATGTCCAAGAATCACTGGTTCCTCTGCCTCCAGAGAATGTAAGGCAGAAACGGCTGATCCTGTGGCTGCATGGGCCAGCCCCGGTCCCCACAGGCAGCCCTCCAGCCCCGGTCCCCACAGGCAGCCCTCCAGCCCCGGTCCCCACAGGCAGCCCTCTGGCTCCAGAGGAGGTTATTTTGAGGCAGCCAGGCCATCGTGGCAGCCTGGGATCCTGCGGCTGGATGATCTTCAGGCCTGAAAGCCACTCTGTGGGAAAGGGGGGATGGTGTTTCCTCCGGTTATAAAAACTATTTAAATCAGCTACTCAGTTAACAGGATCTAATTTAAAGACCTTTCCATGTGTCTGCAGAAAATTTGTGGGCTTATTAATAGGCTCATTCTGCTGGTAAACATCGATGGGCTTCCGACCATCACACACACTTACAAAGGGGAGAAATGATGACCAAAAAAACCCAAACCCAAACCGTCTGTTACCCAGGAGTCATGCCTCTCTGACTTATCACAGACTCCAGCTCGTCCAGGAAGATCGTGGAGGGGGCATGATAGCGGGCAAGTTCAAACAGCACCTGAGTGGGGAAAAGCAAGAGCAGGGTCAAATATGTATTCTTAAGTTAGTCTTCGACATACATGTCAACTTTAGCCCTCAAATGTTCCCAGATTAAAAGTTTAGAATTGCTGTAATAATAAGCATTTGCTCTATACCAGTACTCTGGGGCAACTATAACCATCGCCGTTATTTCTCCCAAGTTCCACTTTAGGGAGATGGATGGTCCAGTTATTTCCATTCATCAGTTGATAGAGAGTAGGTGGCGAGTTCAAGGTTCCGAATGATAAGTATGAAAGCTGGAGATAAAATTCAGTTTCCAAGCTTCTAATTGCCTTATTAACCCTCGGGACACCTGCCAATAACATTCTCCATGTGGACATAAACATAAAATACATAAAATCATGTAGTAACTTTCCCCCCTTCATCTTTAGGAAAAATAGGATTATTCTCAGAAGGAAGAAAGTCAGGAAAAGGACACTTATGGATAACAAACTGAAAATGTCCTTTCTGCTCCCCACAGGGCCCCACTCCACCTCAACACTGCTTGCTAGGATCAGGTTCTTTGTACATCTTTTCCCTTTGTTTGTTATTGTTGCTGGGTTTTGTTGTCTTGAAACAGCTTCAGCTAGACTGGAACTCACAGTATAGCTCAGATTGGCTGGTGAACTCAGGGGATCCTCCCTCCTGCCCTGCCTCTTAAATACAAGAGGAGCAGATTCCCAAAGGCAGTTCTTGACGGAATAAGATGTTCTGTTCCAGAGTAAAATACGACAGACTGAACAAGAACAAGAAAGCAGCCAGCAAAAGAACAGACATAAAAACAAAATAAAGAACTCGATAGGGAGATATAGTGGCAGTGAGCAGTATAAAGAGCTAAATCTTTTATTTTTTTTTAAATCCTGCAGCAATCTCTCGAGCGCCATGTTCAATTCTTCACTGGCTGACTGGAGAATGCAGCAGTGATGAACAGAAAAGCAGAGATTCTTCAGCTGCCATGGGGATTTATTCTCCATATCACTGAGCATAAGGAAAGCATTGCAGGATAAACAAGAGGGAAATGCTCCCGTGTGACTTTCAGGAGCCGTAGGATATCCCTCTGAGGAAATCTCTCACATCCCATGACTCAGTGAGTCCAGGGTGATGAGTCAGCATTTCCCTGTCACAGCATCCTGGTTCATAACCCCTGCTCCTTCTCAAAACTAAGAAAAGGACTGTGTGTAGATGTTTCCTTTAATGGAAATATCCCCTCCTAGACAAAGGACAGAAGCTAAGGAGACTCAAGAAATAAAGGGAATGTAAAAGGAAATTTACAGGCTCAGGAAGGAAAGGGAATTTACAAGACTCAGGAAGGAAAGGGAATTTACAAGACTCAGGAAGGAAAGGGAATTTACAAGACTCAGGAAGGAAAGGGAAACAAGACTCAGGAAGGAAAGGGAACTTACAGGCTCAGAAAGTAAAGGGAACTTACAAGACTCAAGGAATAACAAAAATTTAAAAGGCTCAGGAAAGCCGGGCGGTGGTGGCGCACGCCTTTAATCCCAGCACTCGGGAGGCAGAGGCAGGCAGATCTCTGTGAGTTCGAGACCAGCCTGGTCTACAAGAGCTAGTTCCAGGACAGGCTCCAAAACCACAGAGAAACCCTGTCTCGAAAAACAAAAAAAAAAAAAAAAAAAAAAAAAAAAAAAAAAAAGGCTCAGGGAATAAAGGGAATTTACAGGCTAGGGTAGTAAAAGCAATTTACAAGGATCAGGGAGTCAAGGGAATTTACAAGGCTCTGGGAACTCTTGAAATACAAGACTTAAAAGGCTGATCCCCATGGTTGTAGAAGCATGAACAGCTGGTACAGAGAGGAGATTCTGTGATTGGTGGAACTCCCTGCAAGCTGTCTAGGGAGCACCAGGTATGCATCCTCCATGATTCATCACCTGAGCTAGGTGGGCTTTTTGGTGATTCAGATGTCTTTACTTCTATGTCAGTCATCTATGTTCCAAAGCTCACTGGTGGACACTTGGGCAGAATTGTTTATTCGGTATTCAGCTGGGTGAGTACACACTGGTTCACACACACACACGCACACACACACATACACACACACACACACACACACACACACAGAGCAAAAGACATGAAACAAAGGACAGTTCTGGGAAAAGTATCACTAACACCTCTCCCATACACTGGAGACCAGCCAATTAGGAACAAGTAACTTTTCTTCCTGTCACAGGAAGAGAAGCCCAATTATACCTGATTTTAAAAGCGACTACCAATCGACTCAATGAAAAAGAGGATATTAGACCCCTAGATCACTACACACAGTTTTAAGGAGCTTACTCAGGTGTAGGAAACCAAGGGCCTCTTCAACATAAAGTTAGAAGAACTAACTGTGTTTAGGGCTTAGGTCTCCATATTGCTCAAATTACTGAGTTTCCATTCCCAGAGAATAAATAGAATCCTGGTAAGTGCTTCTAGAAGCATTCGTCTAAAATATCCAGAGGCGCTTGGAGGAAGTTAAATCATGTGAGGGGGAGGAGATGTAACCATCAACAGGTGTATGCATTTGCTAAAGAGATCACTCAGCTATTCAATAGTGCTCAACTCCTAAGAGGCAGGAGCATTAGGAGAGGAGGGGGGTTCACAGCCCAAAGGTTCCCTATAAATAACTCCTTAATTGGAATAGAAAGAGAAACAAATGGGAGAAAATGCTTTTCTGGTTGAGGGGAAGGTCCTAAAGGGTTTGCTTTCCCTAAAAACCTTTACAGGAAGGGGTGGACAGAATGACTAAACCTCCCCAGGTGAGGATCTTCCCAAAATCTCACAGAACAGGAAAAATTACTTCTACAAGGAAATAAGACCCTTCAAGGTTGGCAGAGGTTTCCAGTTTCTTCTTGAATATTTTTCAAATATTTAAGTGAAAATGCATTTTTCATAAGAAAAAAGAAATATAAGTATCTTCTAAAGTAACTTGTAAAATGCTCAAATTAGGGGCCTGGGGGGTGGGTCATTCAGTAAGGGCCTGCCTTGTGACCTTGAGAATATGAGTTCATAGATCCCAAATCAAGGAAATGTACGCATTCATGCATTTTCCATAAAGCTAGATTCTTTTAACTATGTGGTGAAGGAGATGGAGACCTGGGACAGGAAGGATTGCCTCACTTCTGGAATGATACTAAAGCAGAAAACAAAAAAACTGAGCTAAAAAAATACTCACAAAGAAGGAACATTCCTGTGATTGGCATTTCTGGACATTCAACACTAAACAAGAAACCATTTTCTCTCCATCTCTGTTAGGACAATCATGAAGTGTCTAAATGTACATGTCTGTCCACCTAGGGCTTGTCCAGGGAGTCTGGGAACTTTCTTGAAACACTTTGCAGTGTCTTGTGCTCATGGTTCCAAACACTTTTTGTGACGGGACACAAATCTCCACTCTTCAGGGGAGGGCGTCTTTTGTGAGTTGTTTCACTGTTACTCAACACACACAAGTTAAACACACACACACACACACACACACACACACACACACATCCCAAAGAGCTTTAGGCTGATAATGACTGTAGTTAATTGAACCTCAGCCCTTTGAAACAGAACTGACCAGAACCCTAGGGTTCCACACACAGCAGATAAATAGGAGTACCTGGGGATCTGGTCTGAGACATCCCCAGGATAAAGACCAAAGGAGAAAGTGTAGATAAATATTTTCATAGATTTCATCTTGATCCAGGCACTGTGGTACACAATCTATAATTCCAGCACCTAGGACAATAGGGTGATCCCAAAAGACAGATCATGAGTTCAAGGCCAGTCTGAGCTACATCTAGAAAAAGGCCTTGTCTCAAAACAGTACCACTAAAATAAACAGAGCAACAGAAAAGAAATACAATGCTGAGTGAGTGATAAAAATCCATAAAAACTTAAACATTTGAAACAACTTGAAAACGATAACAAGGGGCTAAGGGCTAATTTGGTATTATAGTAATTGCCTGACATGCAAATGCCTGCATTTAATCCTTAGAAATGAATGAATGAATGAATGAATGAATGGTCAAAGTAATAAATAATAGGTATGGTCTTATTTTTTCACCAACCCTTCTAAAATATCCCATTATGTCTTCTAAGCAGTCTATGATCATTTGGAAATTAGCTTTATGAGGGACCATAATTCCAGAGTAATATTTTAGGATGATTTCTTTTCAGAAAGTAATTTTACATTTACTTAGTATTGATTACTTATCAGTCCTTCTACAGGAGGCAAACAGTCTAACAGGATTCCTGGCAAGGAACCCCCTTTATGGCGAGGTGTACATCACAGCAGCTGTTCTCTTAGGGTGACAGGAAGATACGGCAAAATGTTAGAGTGTAAGAGATGCCATGGACCAGGAACGAGATATTGTAAAGATGGAAACAGCCTTCCAAGGAGAGAACACACTGTGCAGGCCATGAGCAGAGGAAGAAAAGTTGCTCAGAACATCTGAAAGAATAATTAAGGTTTACATCTTTCATTTTTTTTTCTTTTTTCTTTTTTTGGTTTTTCGAGACAGGGTTTCTCTGTGGCTTTGGAGCCTGTCCTGGAACTCACTCTGTAGACCAGGTTGGTCTTGAACTCACAGAGATCCGCCTGCCTCAGCCTCCCGAGTGCTGGGATTAAAGGCGTGCACCACCATCGCCCGGCCGGTTTACATCTTTCAATTCCTCCACAGAGTGTTTAGTGTAGGGTCTGGCACACGGCAGTGGCCTCACACTAAATGTTAACTGGATAAACTGTACATGCTTAATAATGAATGGTTCTTTAGTGGAGGAAACAGTAGGCCACTTTAGAGACTTTTATTCTCGTTTTTAGTCCTAAATTGTGTGAATCAAAAAATAGCTGTTGGTAAAATTCCAGAAGAAGGGAGTCCATGTTTTGCTGGTGGCACTATGATTAATAACCACATGTGACAGTCAATCCACTTCCTGGGCTTTGGGGAGTCACAATCCAAGCCAAGGCTAACATA
>NC_022020.1:60954982-60964181 GCF_000317375.1 Microtus ochrogaster
AGTAGACCAGGCTGACCTTGAACTCACAGAGACCCACCTGCCTCTGCCTCCCAAGAGCTAGGATTAAAAGCGTGTGCCACCACCACCCAATGACAATAGTTATTTCTATGCATATAATTTCCTTCCCTCTATGTTCTCCATGTGGAGCCTTCATCTCCTTTTTAAAAATCATAAAGAAGACACAGATACAAGATAAGTCCTAGAAACAACCCATAAAGGTATGTGCCCATGGGAAGCTCTATGGGGTAGCCTGTGGCAGAGGCTGGGGACACGGAGGCTCAGAGGATGCTACCAGATTTCAGTTGGGTCTCTTCCATTAGCTCAAGTTCAAACCTTGTAGGAACTGGACAGGACTGGTGGAGGACAGGGGAAATGGCAAACACACTCCCATCGCCTGTGAAGGGTATAATGCCATGGACATAAATAGCACATCCAGAAACAGGGGGAGGGCTGTAGCTCTGTGGTAGATTCTCTTGCCGACCACATTAAAAACTGTGGGTTTGTTCCCCAGAATAATGAGAAAACAGCATATCCAGGGTGCCGATAAAGTGCTCTATCCTTCCCAAAAGTTTTGTGCTATGGTTTCACTCTTAGCTCTGAATAAATATATTTCTTACTCCCACCTGAGCAGGGGGAGGAGGGAGGGAAAGATAATCTGAATTTAATGTTTTTTGTTTCCTTGGATGAAAGTATGGCAAAATCAAGAGCTTCATGGAGTCAGAGGTAGTAATACACAGTTGCTGTCGTTATTTTAATGAATTGTAATCTTGCCCTTAGGAAATTATAGTCCACAAATTATACAGATTCTGCATAGTAGCCTCTCACAGAAGAAAGTGGAGTTCTCCGCCACCTGTATCTGGTTCCTGGCCCTCTGACCTTGCCCAGTGGGATGCTAAAGAATTATAAGATGAACAAATGGAAGGGGGCTGTGAAAAAGCTCACACGTTAGGACATGATCTTTCTTCCCTCTCTCTAAGAACCTGTGAACAAGGCTGAACTTGCTTGTTGCAGGATTTGGCCATCTGAAAAGACTTGACTGCCCATTATCCCAACTGATCCCCCAATTCTCCCAGTCACCCTGGCTGGTATGTGGGAACGCCAGGCAAATGATACTGTGTGGAGACACATGAGGCAGCCTGGCTGGGTTCAGCTTAAACTGCCCACCCGCAGAATGACAAGCGAATTTCTGTCCCAAAGATTGTTGTTTTAAGGCCCCGAGTGGCAGGGTGGCCTGTCAGATAGTAAACACTCTGCGATACTCTGACCGTCTCCTCACCCCTCTTGAAGTGTGCTGTTTCTTCTGTCAGTTTGTTTCGTGAGGTGTGTAGAAAACGGTCAAAGGCAGGTGATGAGAACAGCATGCTGGCCCTGCTGGTCACAGCCCTGGAAGGGACTGTCTGTCTAGCCGAGCAAAGCCCCTGATGGCAACTGTGGGGGGTGGAGGGGTGGGGGGCTTAGATCTGAGGCAGATCCATAGGAACAAATGAGAGGCCTCTCCTGGGAGGTATGTCTACGACAGGGAGCACACTCTTGGGGAAGCAGGCTAATGGTCAGTGTTTAGCATCTGAAAAGCTATATTCCACAATGTCTTAGGTCTTCAGTTACCACTGCGCAGACACTTTGAACCAATATAGAATGTGACTTTTTAGAAAGATTTATTTTTATTTTGTGGTAGTATGCACAAGTAACATACAAGTGCCTGAGGACCAGAAGAAGGCAGTGGATGCCCTGGAACTAGAGTTATAGTATTATAACTCATGGGGAGCTGTAGTGGCAGCTGCAAGCCACTTGATGTGGGTGCTGGGAACCTCCTTCTGCAAGAGCTGCAACAGGAACAGGACTTAAACTGGTATAGCACAGACTGCGCACGATGCTCTAGCTCTGACCAAGGGTGGCCCAGTCAACAGGCTACCTTACAGACAGAAAAGTCACCACACCGTCTTTTCTTGACACAGCTTGTCTAGTTGATAGCAATCAGAAACATGGCTTCCCATACTTACCCTTATTGGGTACACAACGGCTTCTTTGACTAACTGCTTGGCCGCGTCCAGTCCAATAATATCGTTCCACTTTATGTTGGGGTTATGGAGATAAATGTCCTGCAATATGCATTTGATTATTTTGCTAAAACTGACGTTTTCTTCCACTTCTGGAACAAACACGGCAGCACAGAACACCCGACTTAATAGGATATAATGTGCTGATGATAAAAAACATGTTTCCTAAGTATTATAATGTAGACCTATGCATACATTATAAGTTGGGGTTACTTTAGCAAAGAGATGGGAAAACAGTCAATGATTTTCCCTGGAGAAGATATTGATAGTAAAATATGGTACTTTGGGGGGGGGTATAAGAGTGAGCTACATCTGCCATCAGCCTATAGCAATCTGTGCTGCGTTATGACCACAGTCAAGAAATGCCTTCAAATTACCCTAATTTTTAGGGGAAAACATATTCTTACCATAGCAGGGTATCTGTCTAGCTATTTGATCTGGCAAACACTTTCTTAATTTGTTGCAAACAGAGACTTCTCCTAAGCTCCCCTGAAACCAATTTCCCTTTTCCCTAGTGAGCATTCCCTGCTTCCAGCTGGAGCGGTTGCTTCTGCAGCGTTCGAGGAGGCCAACAACCAAGTGCGCGCGCAGTTCCCCTCTTACGGGAGAGCCCTGTAGCGACCACCCCAGGGCAATCAATTAAGTCGCTTTTACTGATTACTAATTTACAGTTTTCCAATTTCAATTTCACAAGACGCCTCTGAACAGTCGCTCTGGGCCCTTCTCCATCGGAGCTATTTCAGGCAAACAACGTCTGGAGTATTACTTTCTCTTAAGGTCCTTTCCTATGTCATCCTGAGTAAAGAACAAGTCTGGAAACTATTTGTCTACTTGTTTTGTGTATGTGTGTGTGTTTTTAAATATGTGCTATGTGTACATGTTTCAAATATATAAAAGTATGTTTTTAAAATGGCAATAAAATTCCATATTTTGTGTTTTGAGAGAGGGCCTCACTCTGTACCCCGGCCTGGAACTCACTGTGTGGCCGGGTTTCCCTGCTTCATCCTCTGAGTGCGAGATGATGGAGATTATATCACACCCAACTCAGGACTCCAAAACTTGGGGAGAGCACACATCTCTTATTGAGGCCTTTCTTAGGAAATCTTGGCACACAATGAGGCTCCATCTACTTTGGTATTTGAACAATCTGTAGATAAGCGCATTTCCCTCCACAGTCTAGAGGTGACACTGAGTTTAACAAGGTGATGTTTAATTTCCCAACCCAAAGTTCTTCCTTGTACACATCCAAAGTCATTTGTCATTGCAAATGATCTTCCCATCACTGGAAACATACAAGAAGGGGCTGTGTCCCCTTCCTCAGGAGTGTGGGATCCCTGCAGGTCACTTCTGTTCTCTACTCTGAACTTCATGCTATCCTTTTGTAGAGACAGGAAGGAGACTACAGATTTGTGGGGTATGAGGAGCATCAGCCTCTGCTTCCTCATGCATCCTGGCAGCCTTACTCTTTACCCTGCTTCGCTGGGGAAACCTCATAGCTGCCTCTCTTCTCCACCACTTTACTACATCCGCCTCACTGAAACTGCTTCTCAACACACAGGATGACCTGAGCCCCGAGAGGGATGCTAATCCAGGGTTCTCATCTCTCTACCCAGTTCTCCATCCTGGATACTGCTCAGGGTGGAGAATCTTACCCTCTCTGCACCCCAGTTTTGCTGCTCCCCAGATGCACTCATCCACGCAACCAGAGTCTCTCGAGGCAAGCCTGGGTGGAGTCACTGCCTCTGCCTGCAGGTCCTTAGCAGCCTCTGGTAGTGCCTCTGAAGCAGATGCCCTTGCAGCTCAGCAACTGTATGCTTTTTGGAGGATTGTTTTTAAAGAATCTTTTTGACTTTACCTCAGTTTCCCTCTTCAATTAAACTGAGATCAGTGGAAATTAGAAAAGTCATCTGTAATCAATAATCTATTCTCAACCTAAGAAGCTTGCTTAAAACCATCCAGCTAGAAAGAGAAGGCTCCAGAAATCAAGTGCAGGTCAAAGGATTTCAGGGCCGCATCACCGGCTGTTCATTTTCACCACCCTTAGGTCCACGGTGCAAGCTTCAAGTATCCTTAGCCTAGTGGTAAAAAATCTTTCTTACTAATCTGGTTACGTTCAAGGAAATTTCCAAGTGAGGCCATCACACTCCCAGACCCCGCATTTTTAGGGGCTCTTTAAACAGAATACACGTGTGCTCCAAGCTTTTCTTAGAGCCTTCTTTCCCCTGCTCTGGAGCCCGCCAGAAAGCCTTTCACCTGTCCATCCCTTTCTGAATCTTTTTTGCTGTCTGTTTTCTTGGCCCCTATAGTAGGATGGTGGGCTTTTTCTATTGTAATTTTATGATTCTATAATTTATTTATCATGCATTATTGTGCCTCTAAACAATATGAGTGCCTCTGCAAGTGGGGGCACTTTATAAATAAATGATCATATTTATTGTTATTAATAAAAGAAGCAGCCCACAATGCTCCAGGAGCCCTGGTCTGCCTCCATAAATTTGTGAATTGAACAGCAGATCTTACCCGGCTCACCACGGCTGCCAGTTCTCGCATCTCACTGTTCATGCCAATAAATGCACTCAGAGGCTTCAGCAGCCGCTCCTGGGGAGAGGAGCAGAAAGGCTGGCCTTACAAAACTGCTCCACCGCGATGTAGGAAGGAAAGTGGGATCTTGGAGAAACTAACGGTGACTGGTTGCAATGACCTTTGACCGGATCTCACAGTTCTCTGGACTCGGGATGATACTCCTAGAAGTTCTACAAGATTTGGGTGGTTTAATCACTTACCGAAGGGTCTGGGTTACATTCAAAAGTGTTAAAGGCGAGTTCGTTGGTGGCTCCTTTGATAGCATCTGTGAGCAGCCCCCGGAAGTCAATGATTTGGCCCTAAAAGGGAGCAATGGTTATTTAAGCCACAAACACACAAGAGCAGAGTAGCCTTAGAGCTGGGTGTCTATACCCTTGTATGGCAGGCAGATTTCATCTCAAGGGAAAGCTGAACTACTGCTGAAAAAGATGATTTACAGAAGTCGGGACTATGTAGAAAAACAAAACTAAGCCGGGCGGTGGTAGCGCACGCCTTTAATCCCAGCACTCGGGAGGCAGAGGCAGGCGGATCTCTGTGAGTTCGAGACCAGCCTGGTCTACAGAGCTAGTTCCAGGACAGGCTCCAAAGCCACAGAGAAACCCTGTCTTGAAAAAAAAAAAAAAAAACTAATTCTTTAGAATGGAGTTAGATGAGTAAAATTCATGGACTTTTTGCATCCCTGGCACTCAGCATCTCCTTCCTTCTGTGGCTACTTGGCCTGTCTGACCACACTCCTTTAAAACGTTAGATATTCAGGAAGAACCCACTGGGACGCAGATAAAGACAGGCCCGTGTGCTGACTGCATGTTTCATTCAGCGGAGGATGGCCTGGGACAAGACAGGTAGGCAAGGTTCTCAGGCCACCCCTGCCAGTAGTGAGTGACATTTTAATTTTGTTTCTGTGAAGGGAAGCTGGGGAAGTTAAACAATTTGCCGAGGGCCACAAGCCTAACAGTAGGCTGAGGCCAGGACTCAAACCCAGATGGTTGCTATTATGTTTGATTCTGAAATGTCATGAGTTTGACTATCTGGTCCTAATGGCATGGGTCTGGCACGGGAGGCACTGCTGCCTGCCTGGCAGACCTAGGTTACTGCCAGAGGTCCTTTGATGGTTGTTACACTTACCTCTAACTTTAGTCTAGCTTCTGCATCCTGGCTGGACACCAGGGAAGGAGTTCAACCTCAGGCTCTCACTACCACAGACAAACACCCTGCCATGCCTTGCCAGCCATGATGGACATCCCCTAAAGCAGGGAGTCATATCCTCCCTTCTTTTAGCTGCCACTGTCAGTCATTTGGTCACAATAGAAAGAGTAAGTAATATAATCTTCCAAGCTCTAGTCCTGTTTCCCTTAGAGTCCAGAAAGGAAGTCAAAGGTGCAGGTAAGACACACTTGCAACCAGCAGTGTTTACCGACTGTCTATTGTGCGGCAGCGAAGACATGGGCTCTCCTTTCAACCTCACAGTTAAAGCAGGCAGTGCTATGGTTTCCATTTTACAGATTTCAAAAACAAACATAAGGCTTTACCACAACCTGACCACTGCAGCACTCTGGGCTTGGGCAAACTGACTCTCCAGCCTGTACTCCAAAGAACAACATACTTTTGACATCTTCAGCAAGGCGTCAGAATCCAACGCTAGAGTCCCTAACACAGTGATGAGAAACCCTCGTAGGGAAAACCTCCTAGGCACTGTCACCCAACCCATGAACATTTGAAAATCTAGGAGGGAAAAAAAAATCTATCTACATTTTACACAAAGCCTTTCTGCTAGAAACAGAATTTACGGGCAGACTATTTCAAAGGTTAAGTGCTGGGTTAACTGGCCCCTTCCTTGTGACTCATGCAGAGGCACCGTTTAGATCAGTGTGAGGCATTCACAAGAGACTAAGCCACAGCACGGCTAGGTACACCACAGGGGACCCAGAATTTGAAGAAGGCACTGAGGACTAACAAGGGAGCATTTTCTGGGGGGAGGCGAATGCATCCTCTCCTGCCTCATCAGTTCCCTGAGGCCTCCAGGGAGCCATGCAGACCAGGGAAGGCAGTCCCCAGGCTTTGTGTGCCTGGTAGCCTTTCCAGCACACACCACAGCGACCAGTTTGTGTGTAGGGCAGCAACCCATGGTTCAGCATCTTGGCTGAAGGAAAATAGTTAATGAAGGACACCCTGGAGGGTCCCTCAGGAGGAGCAGGTACTCTTCTTGCCAAAGGGTCCACTACACCTACCTTTGCTGCGTCCACCCCATTTGGGACTTTTCTCTTGGAGAAACTATTTTTTTTTTTTTTTACAAAGCCAGACCTGAGTTTCATCAGAAAAAAAGGAAGAAATAGCTGGTGGTGCACACCTTTAATCCCAGCACTCGGGAGGCAGAGGCAGGTGGATTTCTGTGAGTTCGAGGCCAGCCTAATCTATAAAGTAAGTTCCATGCCAGCTAGTGAGACCTTATCTCAAAAAACAAAATAAAAAACAAGGAGGAGGAGGAAGGAAAGGGGGAGCAGAAATATCTATTAAGCACAGGATCAGCTCTAAACCAACTAATCTTCATGGATCACAAATAAATTGTACTCAAGTCTGGAGCATGCCTCTAAGCAGGAGGGCATTAAGCAACTACCCTTGGCAGGGTCATAAACAAAGAGCAGGGGACCCTCTGGGCTGTCCTCACTCTAGTGCGGCACACCAATGTCTGTAACGACATCACCGGGCTCTTTGTGCTCTCCTAACCATTTCTGATAGCAGGGAGGGAGCAAACAGGCAAACAGGCAAACACTCTACCACCTGATTTCACCCCTGCGGATCACTGAATTTTTTTTTTTTTTTTTTTTTTGGTTTTTCGAGACAGGGTTTCTCTGTGGCTTTGGAGCCTGTCCTGGAACTAGCTCTGTAGACCAGGCCGGTCTCGAACTCACAGAGATCCACCTGCCTCTGCCTCCCGAGTGCTGGGATTAAAGGCGTGCGCCACCACCGCCCGGCTTGATCACTGAATTTTTAAGCTGAAAAGAACCCTCTCTCTTCTGAATGTCCATTTGCAAACGAGGAGCCTGTGGTCCCTAGAGAAGGATCACTCTAGAAGGTCCTTCCAGAAAGGAGCGGGCAGATCAGAATCGCATGCCGGGTTTCTGGTCCTCCTGGGATATTCCTTTCTTATCTCACAGCCAACCTTTCATACTTTTGTTGCCATGGTCATGTTTGGCAAAAATCATGTGATTTCCTTTTTCTAGAGAGAAACAAACTCTCCCGTCCCACCCTAGGGTCCTGAGTTCCACTTACTCTTCGTGGGTGGGCCTTTTCCTCTGTGCCATTCTTCTGGATTTTGGATATGTTTAGGCCAAAGTCAGCATTCTCTACTTGAGCATTACTGACATTGTCCTGGAGGAAAAGGAAGACCATGAGAAGCCAGATGTGGAAGCAGCGGAGACCCAGGCTCTGACTGCCCATCCCCTGTGGAGCTCACCTGTCCCACGTCACCTCCCTTCTACCTTGGGCACATAACCCTCTTCAAGACAACTGAATCCCATGATCATTTCTTCCCAGCCCACTTGTCCTCAGCAGTAACCTTTGCTGTTCCTTTTCCTAATTTCCACTGTCCCTTGCTCTTTAAAACCTGGAATGTTTTGCTCTAGATAAGAAGGTTCTGGACGTAGATCTCCTGAGGCGGGAGCCAATGACTTCACCCATCTACTGGACCCACTTTTCTTGCTGCCCTCCCTTCTAGAAAGTCTAGTGTTGAGGTAGGGGTGAGGAGTAACCCTACACGCTTTGCAGACGCTCAGCAGGAGGTGCCGAGGCCCAGCTGTATCTTAGACTGCTCCTGGACCACACTGGGGAGCCGGAGGACACGTGTGGGATGGGAAGACCTCCTTTCTGAACTTCTCTCAGCTATGAGGATCTTACCAGCCAGCCCCAAACCGTCCAGTCCCTCACCCTGAGCTGAAACTAGAGAAGGAGCTGGCAAATCTAGGAATTTGTACATTTTCTTCCATTTTTTCTTCCAACATACTAAAACATCTACAGTATTCAGGGAACTCTACAGTTTAATTAAACCATACAGCAATTTTAGAGAACTTCAAAAACAACAAAGAAATAAGCTATTTTTGTTGAGGCCATTTATCAGCCAAGTGTGATATTACGACATCAAGCAGTCATTGTGACCTGTTTAGAATGGTCCTTGACAGATTTGGTGTCCCCTGTCTTCAGTATTGAGGTTTTGGGTCGTGGATTCTGCTGACAGATCTTGGGGAGATTTTGACAATTGTCATTTGTCACCCTAAAGAAGGAAACAAAAACTTTCACAAACATATTCTAACCATTTGATTCAAGGTAAGTAAATAACTAGTGTAGCACATTTAAAGGGAGTTCTCGAAAGACACATGCACACGGCACAGTGAGGCTCTGCACACAGCATGGTGAGGCTCTGCACACGGCACGGTGAGGCTCTATACACACGGCACGGTGAGGCTCTGTACACAGCACAGTGAGGCTCTGCACACAGCACGGTGAGGCTCTATGCACACGGCACGGTGAGGCTCTACACACAGCACAGTGAGGCTCTGCACACA
>NC_022020.1:60964391-60973516 GCF_000317375.1 Microtus ochrogaster
GTGAGGCTCTATGCACACAGCACGGTGAGGCTCTGCACACAGCACGGTGAGGCTCTATGAACACAGCACAATGAGGCTCTGTACACAGCACAGTGAGGCTCTATGCACACAGCACGGTGAGGCTCTGCACACAGCACGGTGAGGCTCTATGAACACAGCACAGTGAGGCTTTGCACACAGCACGGTGAGGCTCTATGCACACAGCACGGTGAGGCTCTATGCACATAGCACGGTGAGGCTCCTGCGGCTGCACCATGTACTTGCTCCTAATTGACTTGGCTCCAGCTCTCTCCTGACTACTCACTGGGCTCCTCTCAACCAAGCTGGAGTGCCCACCCTTCCCAGGGACCCCCAATCCACCCTCTTCCATTCTCCGTCACACCACAGAGGTTCCATGCTTGGCAGGTTGCTTTAGTTTTTAAAAACGCATCCATATGAATGATTTTTTTAAAAAAAAAATTTAAAAACAAACAAAACAACAAACATTGCTTTAGAACAGCAGTTCTCAACCTGTGGGTCCCGACCCATTTGAGACTCAAATGACCCTTTCACGGGGGTCACATATCAAATATCTCACATATCAGATATTTACATCACGATTCATAACAGTAGCAAAATTACAGTTATGAAGTAGTAGTGAAATAATTTTATGATTGGGGTCACGTCAACACGAGGGGCTGACTGAAGGGTCTCAGCATGAAAAGGCTGAGAACCACTGCTAAAAAAGAATACTCCCGGTGCTAACATCCCCCACCCTCCTCACAAGCATCGGACCAGAGAAACCCCGGAGGTGGCAGGAGGAGACAGTCCATCCTCTCACACCAGAAGATCCAGGGCTCTGTCTGAGCTGTAACCCTGTACACTGAATATCCTTCCTCGGTGTAAAATGTCAAAGGACCTATAACGTCAGTGGTTAATAGCATGGGCTGGGGCTGGAGAGATGGCTCAGAGGTTAAGAGCACTGACTGCTCTTCCAAAGGTCCTGAGTTCAATTCCCAGCAACCACATGATGGCTCACAATCATCTGTAATGGGGTCTGGTGCCCTCTTCCGGCCTGCAGACATACACACAGACAGAATATTGTATACATAATAAATAAATAAATATTTTTTAAAAAAAAGAGCATGGGCTCAGCACCCATATTGGGCAGTTCACAATTTCCTGTAACTCCATCTTCAGGAGATCTGACACATTCTTCTGACCTTTACAGGTAACTGCACACAGATACACACAAATACACGCACTATGGAAAGAGAGCAAACTTAGTCTATGTCTACTGTCACAAATCACTCATCTTTGTAAAATTATTTCTCATCAGTATGTTCCTGTCTGGAGAAACACAGTGATGGGACTGGAAGTCAGAAGAGTGGCTGGTAGAGATGGGGTTTATAGAAGTGGCGGGGACAAAGGGAGTCTGCAGTTGTCATAAAAGTCACAGCACACACGTTTGAGTGTGCATCACACATTACTACAAGGGCAGAACTAATCCATTCAGTACATCCTCATCAGTAGGCAAAAAATGGTATTGCGATGTTTGCATTTTGCAATGGAAGACAAGGTCAGACACGCAGGACCTTCTTGAGGCCATCATGAGCTCTGATGCCTTAAGCTGCTCTCTCCTCCCAGCTCTTTGCAGGATATCTGCAGTAGGGTCACTAGAGGAATGACTCTCCTCCTAAATGATCTCAGACAGCTTCTGCCTCAGTTCAATTCATTATGGAAAAGAAAAGTTGATCATCTCTAAATAAATACCATGTCAACAATACTACCATGTCCACACCCTAATGTTCAACTCATGAGAAGTGGACACGGAACATTCCTAGGGCATCTTTTTTTCATCTCTAACCTAGACATTAGAAAATCTGTCCTTGGGCTGGAGAGATGGCTCAGTGATTAAGAGCATTGCCTGCTCTTCCAAAGGTCCTGAGTTCAATTCCCAGCAACCACATGGTGGCTCACAACCATAAGTAATGAGGTCTGGTGCCCTCTTTGGCCTGCAGGCATACACACAGACAGAATACTATATACATAATAAATAAATAAATAAATATTTTAAAAAAAAAGAAAGAAAATCTGTCCTTCAGGCTTTTTGCTGGGACGAAAATGAAATAATCATAAAATGAGTATCAAGCATTTCATACATGCAAATTCTACTAATAGGGTTGGTTTAAATATAATTATAGATAACACACACAATACGCACACACGTCTCAACATCCATTTGGGTCTCTCAAAGGTCCAGAACTCTGGTCCTCCCATTTTGATTTCCCGCCAAGAGCAAAATGAACCATAAAGTTTGCTTTGATATGACTCAAGACAAAAACACCAATAATTATAAAATTCTTCTGAATATAAAATCAAACTTCTTCAGCCTTAACTTTATCCATCAGTCCTGTGCTCAAGAGAATTCTACTGAGAAGGTCTAACCTCTTGCTATGATTGTCAACTTGGTTGGACTGTAAGAAACACCTGGTGAGGGGCTGGACCAATGCTAATGGCCTTCCCCAGCATACACGTGGCAGTTCATAACTGTCTGTCACTCCAATTCCAGAGGAGTCAATGCCTTCTTCTGACTTATGCAAGCACTGCACACGTGCAGGTGAAACACTCATAAGCATAAAATAAATTTAAAAAAGAAATGCCAAAGGCATTAATGGGGCACACCTTGGGGCATATCTGTGAGGCTGTTTTCAGAGACGTTCAATAGAGAAGGGAAGACCTACCCTAAATGTAAGCACCAGAATTGTTGTGAAATATTTGTACATTGTATGAACATACTGTTAACTTGATTTCTAGGTCTCTGATCTTGCAGTGGGGAAGGGACTTCTTAGAGCCTGAGCTTTATTCTATCAGATTCCACTGTCTTAGGCTCATCCCACAAATTCTTTGTTGTGTGATGTTTGATTCTTCTGGCTTTTGAGGGGGCCCTCCACCCAGCTCCCAAATAAATCACACATGTAGGTTTATTCTTAGTTATGAATATCTGACCTCAGTCTGGCTTGTTTCTTGCCAGCTTTTCTTAAATTATCCTGACTACCTTTTGCCTCTGGGCTTTTATCTTTCTCTATTCCTGTATACTTTTCTTTATTTCTTTCTCAATGGCTCGTTGTGTAGCTTGGTGGCTGGCCCTTAATGTCCTCTCCTCTTGGTTCTCTTGCTCCCCTCTTCCTTATTTCTCCTCCTGTTTATCCTCTCTGCCTGCCAGCCCCACCTATCCTTGCTCCTGCCTCGCTATTGGCTGTTCAGCTCTTTATTAGACCACCAGGTGTTTTAGACAGGCAAAGAATCACAGCTTCGCAGAGTTAAACAAATGCAGCATGAACAAAAGCAACACACCTTCAAATAATATTCCCCCAAATTCTCAAGCCTTTTGGGACCCCAATTCTGTCACCTGTCTTATTAGATAACTTCCCTCCCTTGGATTATCAGCAGATCCATAACTGGGAGAAATCTCTGGTGCGAGGCACAAAATTAGGAAAGAATACTTGGACAACTGGAAGTCAACCCGATGACACACCCTGTTACTGAGTGAGCATCTTGGCATAAAACAGCACCCAGAGCAGCTGGAGAGATGGTTCAGCGACTAAGATCACTACTGCCTGTAACTCTAGTTCCAGGGGATCTAATGCCCTCTTCTGGACTCTGTGGGCACTGCACAGATGTGGTGCACATCCTTACAGACAGCTAAAACACTCACACACATAAAAAAATAAATAACAAAGCCGGGCGTTGGTGGCGCACGCCTTTAATCCCAGCACTCGGGAGGCAGAGGCAGGCGGATCTCTGTGAGTTCGAGACCAGCCTGGTCTACAGAGCTAGTTCCAGGACAGGCTCCAAAGCCGCAGAGAAACCCTGTCTCGAAAAACCAAAAAAAATAAAATAAATAAATTAAATAAATAAATAAATAACAGAGCAGCTCAGTCCCTGAGTCCCCTTGTGCCTGTGGAGCTCTGGGAATCTCCTACGAAAGTCCCTCTGTGTTCACCTAATGCGGTTCATTTTCTCAAATTCTACTGGAAATTCTATTACTACAAGATCTCAATAGAAAGTTAAATCAAAATACAATTGATTTATCCTTTAAAATAAATAAATAAATAAAATTTAAAAAATTTAAAAAGCCCACAGTGGCCAGAAACACTGCCCATTGCTTTCCTGATTCTCCTCCCTGACTAAGCATTTGGGGTTCAGCCCTTGTGCTTGCCACACACAGACATCAACCCAGAAGAACTGAGGAAACCCCAAGTGACGTGCCCTGAGCACACAGCAGGCATGAATGCACTGAAAGACAAGCGGAGCCCAAGGACGTGCCAAGGCTGGCCTGTTAAATGCCCTCGCTGTTGCTATGCACAAGCCGTTTTAGCATCAGCAGAGACCGACTAGCTTCTCGGGAACCATGAATAGGGCAACAGCACCCCATCGAGGCTGTGACACTGTCCCTAAAGTGGTGGCTCGGGCAGAAGATGGTGATAGCCGCTGTTATGGCATGGGCTCCAGCCAGTCATTGCTACAGAGGATGCCAAGAGCCCTGTGGAGGACTCTGGTTCTTCCTTATCGGGCTGCATACAGGGAACTGAAGTCATAGAACCGAGGCCCTTGAAAGGACACACAGAACGCACACCTCTCAAGACCTAATAACTTACATAAATCTGAGTTTCCTTTTTCTGGCACATTCTAAGATTTGGAAAATGATTTTTTTTTCATGGCATAAGCTGAGTATACAGTGTAGTTCCTGCCAGAATTGTACTTTCATCTGCCCCCGAGCGTTTGGATTTTTTTATACTAACAAAATCCTACAGTCTCTGCTGCCCCAAGCCAGCCAACCCTGGGGCATAAACCAGAAGCTTGCTCCATCTTCATAAAAAGACGTTGTGGAAACTGGGCGTCAATCTTTTAACCTTGAAGACCCGGACTGTCGAAGCCACGTGGCCAGGAAAGACTGGATAGCATTGAGAGAAATGTGCAGTGACCCCGGGAGAATCTGAAGACGCTGGCTCAAGTCCAGGCAGTGGCGACAAGAGGGGACTCCAAGGTCACATGACCGCAGTCTGGTATTGCTAGCAGACATGGAGCTGCACTGGAGACTCTTTAGGAAAGAGATCCCACAGACTCTTAAGCGGTAAGCTGATCAGGCCTGTCACGCCAGTGCACTCCTTTAATCCTAGCATTCAGAAGGTAGAGGCAAGCGGATCTGTGAGTTCGAGGCCAGCCTGGTCTACAGAGGGAGTTCCAGGACATCCAGAGCTACATAGAGAGACTTTGTCTCAAAAAAAAAAAAAAAGTTAAATTGATGACGACGAATCATGAATCACTTTACCTTCTGTTGTTCTTCCCTCCGCTTCTTGGTGGTAAATTATTTTCTGCTGTGGAAAAACAAACATGGGGGAGAATTTAGTCTTAAGAGAGAGCAAGCAAACTTTTAGGTACATTGTTCTTTCGCAGTGCTCTTACACTGTCCTACAGTGTGTGCTTCAGCCTCCGGACCACAAACAGCTGTTCTAACGAGAAGTGAAGGCCCCGGAGAGCAGAAGGGACCACAGCTTCTCAGGCATTCGGAGCCACACAGAGAGAGACCCAGGCCTCAGTAAAACCATCGTGGCCGTACATGTGGGGCCATGCCCACAACAGGCTGCCTCTAAGGCCAGCCACTCCACTGAGATTTCACTAATTTGTCACTGTTTTCTGGGTCACGTGGCACTCCAGGATTGCATGAGTCTGAGAGGAACATTGACTGAGTTAAATTCTGCCAACTGACCTTTCGAATTAAGCCACTGTGCTCAATCTCACAGGAGAAAACGGGTGCCAGGCTAGATGAGGACAGTCCACCTAGAAATCAGCTCCTTGAGAACAGGGCTTGTCTCTCTGTGCAGAAGCCAGTACCCAGATCAAACAACCAGCCAAACAAGCTGAGCTCTGAACCCTTCACTGGAAGAGAGCTCAGAGAAAATTTAAAAAAGAAAAAAGAAAAGAAAAAAAATTAAAATTGCAGACCTTCCCCCAAGTCTAGATTTGGTCCTGGCTATTTTTAATTGATGTTCCTCTTGGTTTCCTGGTCCCTACATGAAATGTTAACGTCTGTGGCTTAACAAGTGCCTTGTAAACAGGACAATGATCTCCCTCGGTTTGTAATTACTTCCCCTACTTACAGACTTCTAAGTCAATGTTACTACAAACCTAGGCCCTCGGCTAAAGCCTCCTTGACTGCTGACCTATCCTGGGTCTTTGCATTATATTGATCACCATCTGGATTGATGGCTTTCAAAAGCATTTCATTATCTATACATGAGCTATTAGCTTCACCAATACTCATTTCCACGTTATTTTCAAGATAGATAATAGGTCTTCCTAACAAGAAGTCTTCTGTCATTTATCGTCTTCCAACAGCCCTTTCCATCACTCCAGAAGTCAATGCTGGTCTTTCTTCTAAAGAGCTCCTTCAATACACTGGGGCTTTGTTTTCATTACCCTAAAACACAGTCCTCAAACAAACTCCACAAAGACTAGCGGATGTCAAAATCCAGGCAATGGGCAGGGCAGTGGTGGTGCGCGCCTTTAATCCCAGCATTTGGGAGGCAGAGGCAGATGAATATCCGTGAGGTTGAGGCTAGCCTGGTCTACAAAGTGAGTTCCAGGACAGCCAGGGCTACACAGAGAAGCCCTGTCTCAGAAAAAAAAAATCCAGGCATTCATGTTTGAATGGCCAGTTCTGGGTTTGAGATGGGCTCCAGATCTTTCTGGTCTATTCTTCTAGGCACAGAAGGAACCACAAAGCCATGTTCCTGGGAACACCTTTGGTTAGGGGGAGGGATAGGCCAAGCTGGTCTTCAGACTTAGGATCTTCAGGTCCCCACCTCCCTGAGTTTGGGATTACAGATGTGGGCACTGGAAATACCATTCTGATGTACTTTCTGATATACACCAAAACTATGTACCTGTCTCTGGCGCCTTCTTAACCATTTTGGGGTACTTCTGGAACTTTACAAAATAATAGCTCTCATATTCCATCAAAATTGTTTCTAGGTCAACGTTGTCACAAACTTCAAAGCGCCGTAACCCCAGCTTAGTCTCTTCCTCCAGTGCTTTAGCCGTATCGATATAGCTGGCAGTTGTACAGAAGAGAAAAGATTAAGTCGGGTGTAAGGATAAAAGCAAACAGAGGGTGCAGATCCAAAGAGATTCAACACAAAGAACAAGCAGACCGTAAGCAGCACATCATAGAAAAACTGGCGAGGAAGAGATTTTTCTAGATAAGGAACCTTACATAGGCTTTTATGGTTTGTGTTGGATTTTGTTTTCTGGTTCGGGTTTTTTAATGCTGTTGTATTGAGGAGGGGTATTTTTGTTTGCTGGTGGTTTTAGTTTTGTTGTTTGTTTTCAAGTGGTTGTTTTAGGGACAAGGTTTCATTAAATAGCTCAAACTGTCTTAGAACTCATGATCCTTCTGTGAAGTCCCCTGAAGCCCTGAGATTACAAACATGTAACTGAACCATTTGTTAAATGTATCCAAACACTGTCATTACAGACATGTAACTGAACCACATGTTAAATGTATCCAAACACTGTCATTACAGACATGTAACTGAACCACATGTTAAATGTATCCAAACACTGTCATTACAAACATGTAACTGAACCACATGTTAAATGTATCCAAACACTGTCATTACAGACATGTAACTGAACCACATGTTAAATGTATCCAAACACTGTCATTCACAACAGTGCTGTCTGGAAGTCACCTGCTTCTGGGGGTATCTAGTGATGCTACCATTGTTCAAAATTAGTTTGAAAGTGCTGGCAGTCAAATAAGCCAGTCCACTAAGAAACTGTCTTTGGCTTGCCTTTCCTCATTTTTTGCTAAATATGTGTGTATTTGGGTACTTTTCCGTTGCTGTTGTAAAATGCCATGAAGTTAACTATGAACTCGGAGAATGTCATTGTATTAGTGCAGGCCTCACCAGTTATAACAAATCAACTGAATTAACTTGAGATGTTAATAATAAAGGACTGGCTTGGAGCTCAGTTGTGGAGTGCTTTCTGGGATCCACTGCCAACACTACAAATAATATTAGTATAATAATAGTAATATTATTAATAGTAATAGTAAGATAGGAAACAGACGGGGAGAGAGTATATATGGAGTCACTATACTTTCTGCTCATCTTTCTGTAAACACAAAGCTATTCTAAAAGTAACATCTGGTCCCTGCTTTCAAAGGGTCAGAGCGGAGGGGCATCACCATAAACGACTGTGATAACATACCCTTCTTGTGTTAAATAATGCAAAATCAAAATGAGAAGGTTTTTCCGCCGGGCTTCTGTTCTCATCTCATACTGTAAACAAAAAGGAAAATTTAGATGGGACAGCAAGACACAGCAGTGCTTTATAGAAATAACGGCTTAGAGGAATGGCGAGCTGTCAAAACCAAGCAGCCTAGCCGAAAGGTTGGCCCGCCTCTGTGGTATCGGAGGCTGCACAAAGCCTGTTTTCCGCTGCCTGTTTCTTCCTCGGTCAGTAGATTTAAGAGACACTGACTTGAATTAGGACTTCATGTGACAAGTTGGACTTACTGCCAAGCTAGCTAGGCTTTTATTGTCTAAAACCAGAAGGAAATAAATATGCATACTGTGAGGATTCAGGCATTGTGCTGGCCTGCCCTGACATCTGGCAGGATGCACCCAGGCAGTACCCTGAACAGCCCAGGGTCCTAGTCTGTACGCAGGTGAAAAGGGTCCCTTTTAAGAGACCTCCCACTCCCTCTTTCTTCCGTTTTGCCATTTTCTCTGAGGAGGCAGCTTTTTGTCTCTCTTCCCTTTCTCTCTTCTCCCCCATTCCTTTATCTCAATAAACTCCGCACTCAAGCCCTGCATGGCAAATCTGTCTCCTGCCCTTGTTCCTCACCTGCCATGGGTGAGGGTCCCTAGCGTGCGGAAATCACAACACGTTCCCCTGCTACTTAGACCAGGTCAAGGAACGTGGTTGTTAGGAGCCAATTTCCTCCTAGAATCATTGCAGGAACCATCACTCTGGGGAGTCTACAGAGAACCCCACACTCATAATTGTGTTAGGAATCATTCTATTGACAGAGCCTACCCCACACCCAAATTGGCTGATAGAGAGCTATCTGT
>NC_022020.1:60974500-60991409 GCF_000317375.1 Microtus ochrogaster
TCAGGCACACACACAGAAAGAATATTGTATACATAATAAATAAATAAATATTAAAAAAAAAAGAACCCAGGCCACTGAGCAGAACAGAGTCAGGAAAGGGAAATTCCAGCATGATAAGGCCATCATCCAAGCTGGATGGATTTGTGCCTTTATTTGTAGTGCCAATGTGCACATTTAGTACTCTGGGATTACAAATTCTCCTGGTGTATTCTTTAAATATCTATCTACAATAGCACTTCTCCTAATTAAAAATAACCATCCCAGGGGCTAGAGAGATGGCTCAGCGGTTAAGAGCATTGCCTGCTCTTTCAAAGGTCCTGAGTTCAATTCCCAGCAACCACATGGTGACTCACAACCATCTGTAATGGGGTATGGTGCCCTCTTCTGGCTTGTAGGCATACACACAGACAGAATAGTGTAAACATATAAAAAAATAAAAATAAAAATAACCATCCTTATCTAAAGAGACCAAAAATAAGAAGTAGGTGGGGGGAGGGTAAATGGCCTCTATGTAGTCCAAATTATGTCATAAAATCTGTGTACATGGGCTGGTGATGTAGCTCAGTTAGCAGGGTCCTTGCTTAGCATACACAGAGAGCTGGACCCAAACCCAGCACTGCCTTAAACCTAAAACCGGATGAAACAACTGGATTACATGCTTGTAATCCCTGTAATTAAAAGACAGAATACAAGAGGGTCATAAAATCAAGATCATCCTCGGCTGCATGGGGAGTTCGAGGCTACTCTGGGCTACAGAAAACCCTGTGTCAAAATATCAATCTATATACAAACACTCATGACAGACATGACCTTCATAGCTTTCTAAAAACTAATGTTATAAAATAAAAGCATGCATATAATTAATTATTCAAAAAGCAGTAGTGCTTTATTCCTTTTTCATTTTGGAGCTATCACCCAGGCTGGCCTCAGACTTGCTAAGTGCTGCGGGATGACCTTGAACTCTGACACTCCTGTCTCCCAACCCCAAGAACTAGAACTACTGGCTGGAGCCACAAGCCCATTCCCTTTTCCCCTGTGGGCGACTTTCTATTGTAGTAAAATAGACATAAGTGTCTAGGGAAGAGGCACTGAGTACACCACTTCTCCACCGCCATCTTCAGGGTGCTCTCGCCTCCCTCAGCTGACACTGCCCATTAACCCCCAGCTCCCTGCCCCTATCCTCCCCAGCCTCCACAGCCACCATTCTGCCTTCTGTTCCTGTGACCCTGCCTCTCCTGGGTCCCTTACTGTCGGGGTCCGGGGCTAGCCTCTGTGGTCTACACCTTACACAGTAGAATCACTGCACAATAGCTGCCTTTTGGTGTTCGGTAAACTTGACTTAGCATAAGGTCTTCAAGGTTCACCCACCTTGTAGCATGTGTCAAACTTCCCTTCCTTCTAAATGCAAACGGAAGCTAGGGAGACGTCAGTAGGTGAAGAACTCAAACTGGTCATGATGTCTTATCACAGCAGCAGAAAAGTGACTGATACGCTTATAAATACCCAACAATGTCTTGTCACTCTCCTCACTGAGGAACACATCAGACAGTAAGGGGGTCTATTACACTCTTCTCCTGGCCCCATGGCCTCCCTCTAGGAACTCCTGAGGCAGTCAAGCTTAGCGAAGGCTTATAACCTAGAACTGCTCTTGGCTTGGGTTAGACACACACTCCTTTCCTAACAATGCCCCAAGCAATCTAGGACCCTCATTTGCATCAAGCTGCTTACACACTCTGCTCCTAACAATGCAATAGGTCACTCTCCTTTAGCAACTCCTTGATAATGCCCTTGTGCTGCTAAACGCATGCTGGAATTTATCTTGTTGACTATTTTATACATGTCCACAATTTATCTTGCTCATATGACCCCCATTTGTTTTCTTTTATTGGTAATTTTGAGACAGGCTCTTCTTCTGTAAAAAGCCTAGGCTAACCTTGTAATGATCTGTTCTGTCTCTTTAAGAGACAAGCCACACCCACTCCCTCCCCTGTCTGCTGACAGGCTGATCTTCAGCTTCCAGCTTGAGTTCCCTCTTTTCTATCTCCCTCTCAAAGAGGCAGTTTCTGCCTCTCCCCACTTCTCCCCTTCCCCCTTCTGTCTCTTCTCTCTCTCTCTCTCTCTCTCTCTCTCTCTCTCTCTCTTTCTCTCTCTCTCTCCCTCTCTCTCTGCTCTTCTTCTCTTCTCCCCTCCCTTCTATAGCCACTAAATAAATACCCAACCTCACTCTGCATGGCGTGCCTATCCAAGTCTCTGTCTCTTGCCCACCGCGTGTCTCCCTGCCCTGGACCAGCTACTGCTCGGGGACCTGCAGCCGTCCCTGCCTGGGACTGGCTGCTCTCAGGGCCTGCTGCCTGCCACCATATGGCCTGCTGCCACCCCTTGGGGACCTGCAGCATTTCTGCTGCCTGCTGCCACTGGGGATCCTGCAGCATTTTTAATAATCCATTACAAACCTGGAACTTGTTCTCTATCTCAGGTTGCTCTTGAACTCCTGACCCCCCTGCCTCTGCTTATGAGACCCAGCCACAATGCCTGACTCACAAAATTTTAAATTGATGGTATAAAGTCTGCCAGGCCTACAATATCTTCCTGTTCATCCCCTTCAAATTAGCATGGAAAATCATCTTCTGAATTAAAAACCAATAATGAACCACCAACAAATAGTCAATTGAAAGTATAAGTGAGGGTATGCCCCAGAGATGGACACAATTAGATGCTCAATTAATTTCTGTCTATGAACAAAAAGAAGTCCAGGAGTGAGCATCTAATGTAGGGGTCTTGTTTGCCTGTTTCAATGATCTGGCTGTTTACTTCCTCCTTTTCCTTTGTGGGCTATTGTGCCACAAAATGCTCCATTATCAGCTTCAAAATTGAATCCTATGATACTGTAGCCTGAGGAGAAGGAAGCATTGAATGTCATTCCCAGATTTAGACCCCAAAGATACATAGGAAATGCTACTATACGTATACCACATGCAGCATTAGCACTTTCAATTTCCTTTTACGGGTGCAGTGGAGATTAATTTGCATGAGCTTGTTTCAATCTCTGTAATAATATCTAAATTTTGCACTGAGTTTCCCATCTCAAAAACAAACAGTTAAGGACACATCTCTTCTTTCAAATGCTTTTTATTATAGTTCTAGTCTACAGCCCCCACATCAAATATTCAACTAAAAGCTTGAGTAGTTGTGCCCATAGGTTCTAATCTGTTTTTGTTTGTTTTCCAATTACTCCCTGATTCTGCCAAGAAACTTCCTAAATTTGAAAGGCTGCACACCCCAACGGAACACTAGAACTATGTTCTAGTTCTAAAACTGGAACTAGAATGTTCCAGAATCCAGGAAAGAGACTTATTGTATTTAATACAGAGCCAGAATTGACCTCTGCCACGTGAATATGGGTGCTGTGAATTGAACCCGGGATCTCTGGAAGAGCAGTCAGTGCTCTTAACTGCTGAGTCATCTCTCCAGCTCTGCCCGTTGTTGTTTTTAAGACAGGATCTCTCACTGAATCTGGAGCTTGTCAATTTGGCTACACTGACTGACCAACAAGGTTTAGGGAACCCACTGTCTCTGCCTGACCGGCTCTAGGATTATAGGCACCCACCACCACTTGCCTCTCTTTATATGAGTACTAGGGATCAAATTTGGGTCCTTACAGCAAGAGAGCTAACTCAGGGACCAGTACCACAGTTCAGAGTAGAAGGCTACACCAATGTTTTGAGATAAGGTTTCACTTTGTAGCCCCAGCTGACCTGGAACATTCTGCATAGATCAGGCTGGCCTTGAATTCACAAATATCTGCCAGCGCCAGGCGGTGGTGGCCCATGCCTTTAATCCCAGCACTCGGGAGGCAGAGGCAGGTGGACCTCTGTGAGTTCGAGGCCAGCCTGGTCTACAAGAGCTAGTTCCAGGACAGGAACCAAAAAGCTACAGAGAAACCCTATCTCGAAAAAAAAAAAAAAAAAATCTGCCAGCCTCTGCCTCCCAGGTGCTAGGGTTACCAGGTGCGTGCCACTATGCCCAGCCACAAACCAGTTTTTAAAAGTCCTTTTAAGATATATCTGGGTAGGGCTGGAGATGTGGCTCATAAGTTATGAACACTTACAGCTTTTCCAGAGGACCTGAGGTCCCAGCACCCTGACTGGGTGACTAGCAACTACCTAGAACAAAAGCTATTGGGGTCCTATGCCTCTGCAGGCATCTGCACACACAGCAGACACACATACATATAGATAAGAGTAAAATCAGGGCTGGAGCTGTGGCTCCATGGGTGAGAGCGTGCACCGCTCTAACAGAGGACCTTAGTTCAGTTCCCAGCGCCAACAGTCGCTTAAGTCCCACTCCATGGGATCTTAGGACTCCACGGATACTCAAACCTGCCCACACTCACACACATTTATACACATAACAAAAAATAAAATAAAATATAAAAAAGGTTATATCTGGGTGATGAGATTTTTATTTCTTGGTGGTTAGAAGTAAAACCCAGCCACACACTGTGGTTCGTGGCAGTAATTCCAGTACGTGGAAGGCAGAGGAAGGAGGATCATTCAAAGTTAGAGAACAGCAAGATCTACAGAGTGAGTTTGATTGTAAAAATCCTATCTGACCTCTCCCCCTACCCCCCCCAAATAAGTTATTTGTGCCAAAGAAGGACAGTAAGGATGTTTTTAATACAAAACCTGGATATTCACAGTGAAGGTAATACATGAGTACAGCATGATGTTGGTAAAGTGTTCCGGGTTCTCTAAGTCTCCCTTTCTTAGTCCAGGTTTACAAGTAGAATGTGGTTTAACAACAGCACTTTATCTATTTATGTTCTGGGTTTTTATTTTGTTTGGTTTGTTTTAAAACATGGTCTAGCTACAAATAGGCCATGCTGGCCTGGAACTTACTATATGTAGCCTAGGCTACCCTGGAACTTACTATATGTAACCTAGGCTACCCTTGAACTCTCAGCAGCCCTCCTGCCTCTGCCTCCAGGGTGCTGGGATCACAGCTGTGCATCCCAGCGTGCAGCTTTTAAAGCCACAGAGTCTTGGAAGATGTCCACAACGCTGCAGCAGTGGTCAGCGTTGAAGTAGTTAATCTTCCTTGTGTAAGGACGGAGCAGAGCATAAAGCATGAGTTACTTACAATTCAGCCTAGCTTTATGGTGATTTAGAATTGTTTAATTAGTATTTAGAACTGAACATTGTTTATAGCTATTGGTATTTCAATAGATGCTCAAATGTTTTAACATTTAAAGTTTAATAAGCCTCAGTTCTTTGAAGGAAAACACTAAGGTAATTAGATTTTCAATTACTTGTTTTTTAGGGATCTATGCAATTAATAAAAGTTAAGGCATTTAACACTCATTTTAAAAGTTAGTCAACTGCTTAATCAATTAGCTAAACAGATATTAAATAAATTTTAATACAAAAGGCTTACTTTAGGCAAAGCAGAAACCTCTTAAAAAGTACATGAGAAAGAAGAGATAGCCCTAGGAGAAGGGCCTCTTCCAATCAGCTGAGATTGAGTGAGAAAAAGGAAGACTGGCTTTGCGTCCCAGTCATCTTGAGTGTACACATGAATATGTGTACACAAGGCTTTCCAAAAACCATTCCTGGACGTTAGTCCAGTCATTATTTGTTTCTAATCATGTGTTCACATTTAAACCACCTATGCTATTGCTCATTACAACCTGCCTGGTCTCAGAGCATTTTAGAGGTTCTTATATTCAATTTGGAAAGAAATAAAAAAAAAAAAAAAACTGGCAGAGGTACACAAATTGGATGCAATCTTATTTTAGTTTCTTTCTTCTTTTTTGAGACAAGGTCCCATTCAGGTACCTCAGGCTGACATCAAACTCGCTGTGTAGCTAAAGATGACCCTGAATGCCTATCTAAGATTACAAGCATCCACCGTCGTACCCAGCCCATGTTGTGCTGGAGATGCATGCTACGAAGACACTCTATCAACTGAGTTAGATCCCTAGCCCCTGCATATAGCCTAATTTTAATGAAACACTAAATTTAAAATACTGTAAGAGAAAATCTGCACCCAAAGACACCAATTGCATCAGTATTTCATAGAATCTTGTGATACAAACCTGTATTTATCAGCGTTCTCCAAAGGATCAAACCTATAAGATACATATATGCTTGCACACACAGACACAGACACTTTGGGATGGAGGGTGGGGCATCACTTGGTGTCCTGGGGTGAACTGGCTCCACGACCCCCTTCAGATGGCAGAACCTGTGCATCTCCAATGTCTTATGTAAAATGTAACAGTGCTTGCACATAACCCGGGCACATTCCATAGACCTAGAGTCATCTCTAGATTACTCATCCATTAGAAATTCTTCCTAAACCGGGCGGTGGTGGGGCACGCCTTTAATCCCAGCACTCGGGAGGCAGAGGCAGGAGGATCTCTGTGAGTTCGAGGCCAGCCTGGTCTACAAAGGGAGTTCCAGGACAGGCTCCAAAGCTACAGAGAAACCCTGTCTCGAAAAACCAAAAAAAAAAAAAGAAAAAAGAAAGAAAGAAAAAGAAAAAGAAATTCTTCCTAAAGGAAGGGAGAGGAAGGGGAGGAGTGAGAAGAGAAAAGTGTCTTAAACTATGCTACATTATTTTTCAGTACTGAGGGCATGGATTCCTTTGTTTAAATACCATGGCAAATCTGAGAACATCCTGGGCCACACAAGACATTTATCTTAAAGGAAACATTCTGGAAATCCTAATACAGCATCTGAATTAGTGGGCCGAAAATCCCGTGGACAGCCAGTTCTCTTTATAATGAATTAATTCCCCTGGCACCTTCTCCAGCTTTATCTTCTCCCTCCTCGGGACCCCTAAGCAGAACAATCCTGACAATCCTGACCAGTTTACCCCTGAGCTCATCTAAACACTGCTTTAGCGCCATCTAGGGCCTAAAACAAAACAACAAAATAAACAAACAAAAAGACTAGGATCTTTGTCTTTAAGCTTGAGAAAATTCGTTTTTGAAAGTATATTACATACAGACAACAGGTAATACATTAATCACAATGTGCAAACTCTATGCAGTTTGGAAATATGTCTGATCAGGAAGAAGGCATCTGCTGCTGCCGGAGACGCAGCAGAAGGAAGTGAGGACGAACCCTGTGACAGACGGTTCTCTGTCTCACTGTAGTGCTCTGTACGTTCCGTCAAAGTTTGGGTTTGCTTTTCCAAGTGAAATGGAAAGTCATTAAAAGGATCCCATCAACAGAGTAACACTCAATGAAGACTGGGGAGAGGCAAACCCAACAGAGAAAAGATAAAAGGCTACCGAAATGGGGAAGTCGTGAGGGCTCCCTGGGCATCAGAACGGGGGTGGTGACAGGAACTATTAAAGATACGTTACAGAGGTAGAATAAAGAATATTTGGTGATGTTTTTCCCTCTATAAGTGAAACTGTGGGTGACTGGGATTCTGATTAGGATAACTGGGTGTATTTTGCGGCACGATCTTAGAGTCGGGAAGATGGAAAAGATGGATAAGGGAGGGTGTAAGTCAGCTATTGAACAAGTGGAGACACCTAGCCTACCCCACTGGCTGTATCAAGAACTCAGCATCACTTCTCTGAGCAGCATCTTTCTAAGACACGGGTCCACTGAGCAGAGTGCTTTCGAAGCAGTTTGGCGTGTGCGTAGGACGCCAGTTTCACAAGCCCCATCTCGGTTTGTTTCGGCAAGTCCCGTTGAAGCCCTAGAATCGGCTTTATCGTGAGGTGGTGCTTCTGATTCTGACGCAGGTAGTTCAGGCTCAGTGTGAAGTGGGTTTAAACTTCCAAGGGCAGTTGACTCTTTCTAGAACTTGCCCAACAAAAGGATGTGTGTTTTGTGTGTGTGGTATTATCAGCACTTCAAAAGGTAGAAAAGCTGAAGAGATGGTTCAGTGGTTAAGAACACTGACTGCCAGAGGAGTCAAGATGTCACACACTCTCACACACACACACACACACACACACACACACACAAAACCAACTAACCTGGACTCATAGGGACTCACGAGACTAAATCAACAGCCATGGAGTGCATGGGACTGTGCAGGCCCTCTGCATATATGTGACAGTGGTGTGGCGTGGTCTTCTACTGGGATTCCTAGCAGTGGGAATAGGAGCTGTATCAGACTCTCTTGCTGGCTCTTGGGACCCTATTCCTCATACTGAGTTGCCTTGCCCAGACTTAATAGAAAGGGGTGTGTGTGTGTGTGTGTGTGTGTGTGTGTGTGCCTAGTCTTATATGCCATATTTGGCTGATATGCATGGGAGGCCTGCCCTATCTCAATTGAAATACAGGAGTGGATAGGGGAGGGGGCAGAGGGAAAGTGGGAGGGAGGGAGGGACTGGGAATAGAGGAAGGAGGGGAAACCTGGTAAAAAATAACGACAATAATTTGAAGAAGAGCAACAGTGGCTCTGCTCTTCCAGAGGATTTGGGTTCAATTTCCAGCACAGCTAACAATCGTCTGTAACTCCACTCTCTGGGGCTCCAGTGCACTCTTCCGGCCTCTGCAGGCACCGAACACAGGTGGTGCACAAACACAAAATATTCATATCCAAAAATAACAAATATCTTTTTAAGGTAAAAAGACTCTAGAGCAATGATTCATAGCCTCAGCTACACAATGGAGTGGTCACCTGTGGAGCTTTAAAAGCTATCAATAAAAAGGACCCATCCTGACTCCCGGAGCTGGCGCCAGATGTCCCTGTTTTCTTAACTTTAATTTTATTCATCTTGTCCCGGCACCCGCAGCACCGCCCCCCCCCGCCCAGACCCCCCAGTACCCACTATTGTTTTCACGCCCGGTGCCTGCATTTACGGTAAGCTTTCAATTCATGTTCATTCTTGTGGAAATATTGCTGGTGGTAGCAGACGACCCAGACCACAGGAAACCATGGGAAGTTTTGTAAATTCACAAAACCCTCGTGTGAATAGGATCACAGCCAATTCTCCTACTTCACAAGGAGACCCCGAAGGGGGTTGGGAGCAGCGAATTAGTGCCTCTGAGCTCTAAGAGCCTTGGTAATGACAACTGAGCGCCCAAACCTAGAATTCTACCTTCAGGTCAATGCTTTTTTTTTTTTTCCTTTTGGCGGAGGAGGCGCTTTCAAATGTCATTGTGTTGTTATTATTTTTCTGTTTTGTTTTTGGGACGGGGTCTCACTAAGCATCCTCTCTGGCTGAACTGCACTAGTTAAAAGACTACTAGCCTGTTTCTTCCTCCAGGGCGCTAACGTTAAAAGCGTGCATCTCGACGCCCAGCCTAACAGTCTCTTTTTGCGCAGGTCCAAACCCACATCCACAAGCAGCCTAACCTGGCCCTTAAAATTCAGTTTCCGTAACAACAAACCGACCCGGTTCGATCCTAGATTTATCCTGCCGGGCTCATTACTTCAAACCCAGCCTCCTTCAACAGGGGAAACTAGAGCCACTGCGCTTGCGCCACTTGGGCAGCCGCCTCTGTCACCATAGCAACCGAAGACTCGCGAATCTGCCTGTTGCAACAAGAGTTTCTGGCACGATCCTAGGTCTTGCTTTTTTGGGAAAGCTTTCCTTACCGCTTCCCGCGCCTGGTGTGTGAGTTTGAGAGTCTGATAAGAAAGCTCCATTAGACACTGAGTCAGGGCCCACGAGGAGTGAAGAGAAGCCCGCCACCAGCGGAACCGGGTCTAAGGGCAGCAGCTGGAAATCCGACGCTCAACCAGCCCGCCCCCTTCGGGATTGGCCAGGACCCAGACGTCCCAGCCAATCACCGGCCTCAGACGGATTCTTTAACGAGTCAGTCAAGGTTACAGGAAACGTTTGATCCAGAGCGTTTGCGCGAGCCCAGTCAATCAAGACACTGAGAGGTTGTGATTGGTAGAGAACGGGGGCGGGCGTTGTGATTGTTTGGGTTCTCCCAATTCGCACTTGCCCTTGGTCTGGGCAGCTGTTGAGGCTGTTGTGGCCCAATGGCTAGGTTTTGACACAGGCCTCCGCTTCAAAGGGTAAAGATTAGGGAGTTCCCCCAGCTTTTCTTTGAAATCCTGCCTCAGGCTGGAAGGCTGCCAATACAAAGGCTTTCAGGAATACAACCGCGCACCAAGCTTTTTGCTCTCCGTCTTTGCATCAGCCCGAGATCCGTAGGAGTGGACACACGTGGGCTCTGGGATTTTTCTCCCTCCGTTTTCTTAATATATTAACTCATTTATGGCCTCATTGTCTTCCTCTTTTTCCTTTCTTTCCCCCATCCCCACCTCTCCAAGCTAATACAGTAGAACATTTTTTAAAAGATTTTATTTGCCGGAGGGTGCCCACGCATGCCAGAAGAGGGCATCTGATCCCCTGGAGTTTCCCTTCTTTGTTATTTCCTGCCTTCTTTGTCCATTCTCTCTCATTCAGATATAAAGTACTCAAGTGTCCTCAATCTTAAAAAAAACAAACAAAAAACAGCTTGCCTTCTTAACTGTTGAATGAGTCGCCTCTCAGTCACTATGAACATTCTGGAATAACTAGTCTTTTTTTCTAAATTACTTCATCTCCCACACACTTCTCAACACATTCTACCCCTGAAATTTTTTTTAATTCTTTCCTATTTGTAAAATTCAATAACAAATGATTTTATACTCTTATCTTTTGGGGGGAGTTGGGATCGGGAGACAGGCTCTCACGTGTGGCAGTCCTTCTGTCTCAACCTCCTGAATGCTGGTATTACAGGCATTAGCAACCACACCCAGCCTTCTTGTTCAAATTTGTCATTGTTTAAAGCTGTGCCCATGTCCATTATGTTAGAAGTACTAACATCTCCAAGCACTATGTGACTTGGAGTCCTACCACATTTTATTGTGCAGTGCTTTGTTGCCCTATGGAGCAACCGTGTTTTTAAAGCATTCATTTTTAGTTATGTAAGTGTATGTATCTGTCTGTGAGTGTGTCAAAGATGTCAAATCCCCTGAAACCAGTTACAGGTAATTGTGAGCTGGTGCTGTGAGAGCTGAAATTAACCTCTGGTCCCCAGCAAGAGCAGTGTGTGTTGTTAATCACTACACCATCTCTTCAGCCCTGCTTTTAAAAATTGAAGATGTGTGGCATCCCTACAGCTAGGAAACTATTGGTCCCATTTCCCCCAGCATCTGCTATATTCATGCCACATTTCATAATTATCATGACACTTATCTTTTTCTCTTTATTATATATCTGTTATGATGACCTGTGACTAATGGTCTGTGATGTTACTATTATAATTGCTTGGAGGTGATCTCCGACTGTACCCATAGAAGATAATGAACTAAATTGGTATGTGGTACGTGCACTGATACTGTCCCCTACTAATTGGCCTATGGATTCCTAGATACACAATGATATTAAAGCCAAGCCAATTAACAAGCTACAATGGCCTCTAACTGTCCAAGAGACAGAAGGCTGTAATGATTAAATGAGGAAGATGTGTCAAAAGCCAAAATGGGCTGGGTCTTCTAGCTCAGTAATAGAACATTAGCCCAGCTTCTGTGAAAGCCCTGAATCCAATCCCCAGTAGAACTAAACAAATGAATTAACAAATGAGGACAAGATTGGCTTTTAAAAGGTAGAGCTTTTATACAGGCTAGCCAAGTTGTAAATGAAAAGGGGAAGCTTCTGTAGAAAACTGAAAGTGTTACTTGGCAGCTCACTTCCTGAAAACACGGAGGCTCAGGGATTAACTTGTGCTGTTACAGAGGACCTAGGTTCTGTTTCCAGCACACACGTTCACAACTGTTCATAGTTCCATTTCCAGAGGTTGATAGGCCCTCTTCTGGTCTCCACGGGCACTAGCATGCATGTGGTGTACAAACATATATGCAGGCAAAGCATTCATACATGTAAAATTAAAATAAATATTGTTTAAAAGTTTCCTGTGTTCCTAGAAAGAATTTCCAGGGAAGCAAAAGCCTGATGTAAAAGCCGAAGCAAGTTGTCTAGAAAATGAAGCTAAGATTCTTGATAAAGGTGGTTATATAAACAAATTATCAGGCTGGGATATAGCTCAGTTACTAGAGCCTTTGTCTAGTAAGTAAGAAGCTGGGTTCAATTCACAGAGCTGAATAAACCAGGCCCGGTAGTGCATGCTCATATTCCTGCACTCAGGGGGCTGAAACAGAAATTCAAGGTCACTTTTGCTTACACAGAGAGGTAGTGTCTAAAACAGTCTATGTGAGACCCTGTCTTAAACAAACAACAAAGTGATTCTCAGTGCAGATGAAGCAAACTTTTATTGGGAAAGTGTAATGAGCATGGAAACAGATCCCTCTGAATGAGTAAAAAAAAGGGGAATCTATAGTGTAGGTAAAATAGGAAATCTATAGTGTAAGTATAATATAGAAAATAGAAAATTAAGTAAGAAAACTGTGTGAAGTAGAAAATTTTTAAGGAGAAATATTAAGAGAACATTTTGTCCACTTAGAGGCTTCCACACCCATCTGGCCCTGCCAGATGGGAAGGCTGCATCCAGTAACTTTGGTAACAAAAGTAATCTTGCCACACGAGAAGGACCCCACCCTTCTGTGTCCAGTCGATATCAATAGCCTAGGACAGAGAATGTCAGGTTGTATTTACACTCAAGTATGGAACTTTGTAAATCTGAGATTGGTGCATTAATGATAATTAGAAGAGCACAGATGTATCAATGTGTGTGTTTAGTGTGCGAAATGCTAAGAGATATTTTATGGATAATTGGTAAGATTAGAAAATGTTAATTGATAAGTTGTATTAACGTTAAGAAGTGTTTTATGGATAACTGATAAGCCGAATGGAGGTGAGGAATTGGTTTTATGTATTAGGATTAGTGGGATTAATAATTATGACATTGAATTGTTTGTGTGTTGCCTATCACGGTCCTCCCATGCGTACTAAGAGTGTGAACCCCCTTAATGCATTGGATATAGAAGCCACTAATAAAGAATCATTATAAAGACAATTCTCTTGCTTGGTCTGGTTACTCATCGCTCTCTGGGGAGAATGGCACTGAGTCCTCATAGCACTGCTCGCAAAAGAAACTTCAGCTGAGAAAAGTCACAGTGATTCAAGTGGCTAGAGCCAAGAGCTCGTGACAGAAAGGATGCCATCCAGGACTTCAGTGTGTGGACAGAAGGCAATGCCTAGCCTCAAACTTCAAAGGACAGGCTGCCGCTCCTCTTGGGGCTAAGGACTGGCGACTAAAGGAGAAAGCAATGTTTATTTCCCACTCAAAACCTCCTAGGGCCTTCATCATTTTCTTAAATCTCTGTGCTCTGTAATTGGAATAACAAAGCTTGGATAGCTGTACCTCTGGTTACAATATGGTCTACTCCGTATTTTAAGCACTTTTCAGAACTACTGATCAGAAGAAAAAGGTCTCTTTGAAATAATATTTTTCATTGATAATTCCTGTGGTGGCCCAAGTGCTCCAATGGAGACCTATCAGTAATTTAATTTTTTTTGTTTTGTTTTGTTTTTCGAGACAGGGTTTCTCTGTGGTTTTTGGAGCCTGTCCTGGAACTATCTCTTGTAGACCAGGCTGGTCTCGAACTCACAGAGATCCGCCTGCCTCTGCCTCCCGAGTGCTGGGATTAAAGGCGTGCGCCACCACCGCCCGACAGTAATTTAATTTTCAAGTTATATTTAGGAAATACATAAAGTTCTTGTGGCATAGACAGTGATTGATTCCATAGCATTTTTTTCCTGAGGATCCAGGCAAAGTAAAATGAAACACACGGAGATCTGCTATTCTAGAAACCACCAATAGCACTCATGAGTTGGCTGTGGTGGCCCATGCCTGCTGTCTGAAGACTCAGAAGGCTGAACCTGGAGCACCTCCTTGAGTTCGAATTCAGCCTAGATTGTGATGATTTTTTTTTTATGTGCTCTAACAAATAAAGTTTGCCTGAAGATCAGAGGGTGGAGCTAGCCACTAGACAACCATAGAGGCCACGCGATGGTGGCTCACACTTTCCATCCCAGCATTTGGGATCTCGTGCCTTTGCTCCCAGTACTTGAAAAGCATATACTTTTAATCCCAACACTAGGGAAGTGGAGAAAGGAATATAAGGGTGGGTGGAGACAGGATCTCAGGTAAATTCAGTCAGAGGATTCGTAGAGACAGGATCTTGGCCATTCGTTTTGAGGATTCAATAGAGTTAAAAAGTCTCTCTAGTAGATGGCTCCTTTACTTCTCTGATATTTCAGCATTTACCTGGATATCTGACTCCGAGTTTTTATTATAAAGACCAATTAGAATTCATGCCCCCTCAGAAGCCTCTTCAGTTGTTTTCCTTCCTTTTCAATTTACTACTTGTGTTGTCTGGAAAGGCTTGGAACACAAAAGGTCACAAAAGATGGCCTCAGTCTCAGTGTTCTGCCTCAAGTGTGCAACTCTGCCGAGCATTAGTATTGCAGCCATGTGCAAGCATGACCTGGCTCCGGAGAAGGTTCATTTGCTTCTTCCTCCCTCTCCCATTGCCCTTCTCCCACACCCCTCCTCCTCACCTCCCCCCAACCCGCTCTGGAGACTTACCCTTTGCACTTGCACTGTGGTCTAGTGCAGCATGAATTCTAATTGGTCTGGATTTCTCTCTTTCTCTAGAGCTCTCCTCAGTGCCATGTGTGCACACGTGTTTGTCCACCATGTGGCTACCCACCCAGTCAGGTTAACTCGAACTCTGAGGCTTTTTTTTTTTTTTTAACTCTTCCTTGTCTCCCTTCTCTGGGCTGCTTGTACAACCTGGGGTTTTTCTTTCTTCTTTTCCTATTTCAAGACAGGGTTTCTTTTCTCTGTGTAGCAGAAAGAAGAGAGAGAGAGGAGTATATGTTAGTAGAACAAACGACTGTGGTTATTTGGATTATTATGCCAGAAAGTATTGAACAACACAATTCAAAAAGGGTTGTGACCAGAGCAGTTTCAACAGCTGTTCCTGTCACTCAGAAGTGTCCTGCCATTAGCATGACTCACTTTAAATCCTCTTCAGCAGTGTAACACTCAGCTCAAACTTAGAAGACATGGAATGTTTCTCTCCAGCTAACAGATGGATCAGCCCTGGCTATAGTGTATGACCTCATAATAGAAATAGGTCTGCAAGAGCCTACTGGAGGAAGAGCAACCCTGATGAGTCCCCTCAAACCTAAAAGTATCTGGCACTAATGCTTGGAAATGCCTAAGCATAGTTCTCCGTGGATCTTAGCCACCGTTAGTATCTGTAGATTCCCTTGTTATATTCAGCCTTTGTGTTTTATTAGATCATGTTTACTACAGAAATGACCTCCCTTCTCCCACTGTCTCCCCTCCTTCCCTCTTACATTTTGAGTTCCAGATGAAACTCATGCCTTATGTCTTCTCTCCTTTAAGTGAAAATAGCATCCATTTATCCATTAATTTAAAAAAGATTTGTTTCGGCCGGGCGGTGGTGGCGCACACCTTTAATCCCAGCACTCAGGAGGCAGAGGCAGGCGGATCTTTGTGAGTTCGAGTCCAGCCTGGTCTACAAGAGCTAGTGCCAGGACAGGCTCCAAAGCTACAGAGAAACCCTGTCTTGAAAAAAAAAAAAAGATTTGTTTCATACTTGTTATGAATCAATGTTCTTGGCAAAGGGACTCAGACAAAGCTTCCTTCATGAAACTTATTTTTTAGCAGGGACCAGATGCTAGGACTATTACCCCTATAATCCATGAGTTAATATGACTTAAGATAGTGGTTTGTTTCATAAAGAAAATTAAGCAGTGGAAGAAGACAGATAATAACACAGAGTGAAGAGGACAATGGAACTTTGAACTAAAGGACTGTGGTAGAGAATTAGAGTCTCCTTTTCAGACTGATGTATTTTATTCTTGTTTTTTATTTATTTATTTTTGCTTTTTCGAGACAGGGTTTCTCTGTGTAACAGCCCTGACTGTCCTGGAACTCACTCTGTATACCAGTCTGGCATTGAATTCACAGAAATCTGCCTGCCTCTGCTTCCCGAGTGCTGGGATTAAAGGCATGGGTCACCATGGCTAAGCAGCTGATGAAGTTTTAAATAAGGGTATGCTGGATGTAATTTACTGATAGACTACTGTTCTGGCTACTGAGAATGAGTTTGGTGGATCAAGGTAGAGAACAAGCAGAGAGTAAGCATGGATGGTAGCTCATGACTGCAAACCCAGAATTCAGGAGACAAAAGCAGGAAAACTGTCAGTCTTGAGGTCGCCTGGGCTAAACAGTTAAACTCTACAACAAAAAGAGGGAGGGATTGTTGTAGGGAGAGGCTACTTGTTTGTCCTGGCTGTCCGGCTAGCTTAGCCCCAATATAACCACACAGAAATTGTATTAACTAAAACACTGCTTGGCCCATTTGCTCTAGCCTCTTATCGGCTAACTCTCACATCTTGATTTAACCCATTTCTACTAATCTGTATATCATCGCATGGCAGTGGCTTACTGGGAAAGATTCAGCATGTCTGACTCTGGTGGCTCCATGGCAGCTCTCTCTCTCACTCTGCTTTTTTCCTCCCAGCATTCAATCCTGTTTTCCCCACCTACCTAAGTTCTGCACTACCAAAAGCCCAAGGCAGTTTCTTTATTCATTAACCAATGAAAGAAACACACAAACAGAAGGACCTCCTACACTAAGGGATGGCAAGAGAGGCTAGAGAGATGGTTCAGCAGTTAAGAATGCTTACTGCTGTTGCAGAGAATCCTGGTTCAGCTCCCATATGGTGGTTCACAACCACCTGCAACTCCAGTTCTAGGGCATCTGATATTCTTCTCTGGGCTTCTGCATGTACGTGGTGCACACTGACTCACAGATACACATGCACACGTGCACACACACAATAAATAGATAAAAATCAAATAAATCTAAACAAACAAATCAAGGTAAGAGGTAGACATAGTCGTGTATACCTTTAGTTTTGACACTCAAGAGGCAGAAG
>NC_022020.1:60992234-60998621 GCF_000317375.1 Microtus ochrogaster
ACATGGTGTATATTAATTACTTTCATATTGCTGTGATAAAAAACACCATGAAGGCAACTTAGAGAAGGAAGAGTTATTTAGCTTATGGTTCCAGAGGATAAGAATTCATCATGGTGGGGAAAGCATGGAAGCAAGTATTAGGCGTGGTAGCTGTAGTGGTTACATGAGAATGGCCCCTATGGACTCTTATGTTTGGATACTTGGTGAACCTGTTTTGGAAGGATTAGGAGGCATGGCATTGTTGAAGGAAGTGTGTCACTGGGGTGGCCTTTGAGATTTCAAATGCTGACACAATTTCCAGTTAACTCTCTTTGTTTCATACTTGTGGTCAGGATGCAAGCTCTCAGCACCATGCCTGCCTGCCTGCTGCCATGCTCCCAGTCATAGTAGCCATGCACTCTTCTGAAGTTGTAAGACCCAAGTATGAAGCAAGAGAGAGAAAAGTGAAAATAGTGTGAGTATTTAAATTCTCGAAGCCATGACATAATTCCTCCAGGGAGGCCACACCAACTATGCTTCTCCAACATGGATGCCAACTAGTGACCAAGTATTTAAATATCATAGGCTATGAGAAACATTTGTCAATTACCATCCAAATCACAACATGGTGGAAGAAGAGAGCCTATACCCACAGTTATCCTCGAACCTCTTCATACATGATGTGTTATATGGTCACCCACACCTACACAAAATAAATAAACAAAAATGCAGTAGAAAATTAAAACACACACACACACATATGAGGGAGGTAAAGGCAAGTGGATCTTTCTGAGTTCAATGCCAGCAGAGTTAGGATAGTTAGTTCCAGGCCAGAAGAGCTACACAGTGAGAATGGCAGGTGAGAGAAAAACACCATGCAACAGTTAACGTGGAAGGTGTCCTGATGTTCCCCCCCAATCCCACCACCCAAGACAAGGTTTCTCTGTAGCCCTAGCTGTCCTGGAACACTTGTAGACCAGGTTGGCCTCGAACTCACAGAGATCCATTTGTCTCTGCCACCCGAATGCTGGGAGGTGGGCAGGGCCCTTTTAATTAATTAATTTATTTATTTTATTTATTTTTAGTTTTTGAGGAAGAGTTTCTCTGTGTAATAGCTCAGGCTGTGCTGGAACTCACTCTGTAGACCAGGCTGTGTCACCACTGGACAGGGTTCATTTATTTATTTATTTATTTATTTATTCATGTATAGACAGGTTTCTCTCTGGCTTTAGAGCCTGTCTTTGAAACTTACTTTGTAGACCAGGCTGGCCTTGAACTCACAGAGATATGCTTGCTTCTGCCTCCTGAGTGCTGGGATTAAAGACGTGCACTACCACTGCCTGGCAAGGGCAGGGACCTTTTAAAAGGGAACATAGTGAATGTGCACAGGCCACAGCTGAGGATGTATCCTGTGAGAACTCCAAAGGCAGGCCAGTACAGATGCCTGAATAATAACATCCCTCCTTTTTTATTTGTTATAAAAAGGTGAGCCAGGAGGTGGTGGCTCAGCCTTTAATCCCAGCACTCAGGGGGCAGAGGCAGGCAGATTTCTATGAGTTCGAGGCCAGACTGGTCTACAAGAGCTAGTTCCAGGACAGTTAAGACTGTTACCCAGAGAAACCCTGTCTTAAAAAACAAAAATAAACAAAAAAGGTGAGGAGTTAGAAAGGGGTAGCAGGTGAGGTGGGGATGTGGACACTGTGTTCTCAAGACTACTTCCTGCTGACCTGGGGGTGTTGTTCATCTTTGGGTGACCTGAGAAAGCTGCGATGCTGGCCATGTCCTACAGTACCCGGCTGTTACACTTCCCTCTCCAGACTCTGTAGAACCGTCAGGCATCACTTGGACCTGCCAAAATGCTCTTCTAGGTGGATTCAAGTCGACTCCCTAGGGCTTAAAGAATCTGATCCTTTCCCATTACCACAGCACCACCAGACATTCTCCTTTGTCCAATCTACCAGGAAATAGGGGGATTAATTACCAAGGGCAATCATTGGCTTTCTGTGTGTATCCCTGGCTGTCTTGGAACTTGCTTTGTAGACCAGCCTGGCCTGGAACTCAGGCATTGGCGTTTCTGTTTCTTAAGTGCTAGTGCTGGAACTAAAGGTGTGGACTACCACTGCCCCCCATCCCACCTTCCTTCTTTTTTGGACAAGTGAGACGCACAGATCTGAATCAGAGTTGAACAACTTAAAACACTGAAGAAAAGTAACAAGTGTGCTTTATACCTTTTACCATTAAGACTTTCTTTTAAGTGGCTATCATAAGACTATTGGAGTTTCAGAAAGGCATCCTAATCTGCTTCAGGGAGATAATTCCCCATTCTGGGATTTTTAGGTGGTAATGAACATGAGACTCAAAACACTCAAAGAAAGGTACCAGCAAAGGCAATTCTCATTTTCTGTCATTTCTGATCATAAGGCCTGGTAATAAGGTTGGCTTCTGAACCTTAGCAAAGTATTCCCTGCCTAAAAGTTCTCTCATGTCTAACCATTGACCCCTCCCAATTTCCCTGACAGCCAATCATAAGGCACACTTGATCTAAAAGGCTAAGCCTGGAAATGCCCAATGGCAGCTCGAGCTGGAATCACATGTCCAACTTACTCTACTGACTAGAACTTTAAGACATTAAATGTAGCACACCATGCCAGTCTGCGCTCCATCCACGACCATACAGTTCGTGAAACGGGCAAGGGGCTGGATATTGAAACACATAAAGACTCACAGACTGAGACAAAGGTCATCCTTTATGCCAAAACGCCCTAAGAATGCCCCCTTTATTGTGTACCAGAGCCGCTTATATAGAGATCCTTAACTGATAGCCTAGAGACCATTGTCATTGTTGCCATATTTTGACAAAGAATGTGGCTTCTTTTTTGTCCTTGTCTGAAAAACCTGCCAGAGGCTAAATTGAAAAGTTTTGGATTAATGGCTTTGGTAGAGGAGATTTCAAGATAGCTTAGCATCGACCCTGTCCTGTGGTTATTAGTAATTCTTATGCAGACCTGTAATGATGAAAAGGAGTAAGCTGGACAAAGAAATACAAATGTAGTTAGGGGAGAAAAGGAGCAGGAGAAAGTGTAATGAAGCTAAGTCTAGTGCTTGAGGAGATAAAAAGTTGAAAGAAAAGCATGATGCTAAATGAAATAAAGAAAGTTTAACCTCAGTACAAGCCCTTGCCCAGCTAAGCTTCCAAGATGTGCAATGGAATTAAAAAGAGAAGTTTAGGCAGTGAAGGAAACCACCACCAACAGAAAGCTGGTGAAAAGTGAGGGGGCCAGCTCCAGCAAACAGTAGAGCTTCTGCCATGTGGTTCCAGTTAGAGTTAAAGATTCAAGAAGGGGGTTGTGGAATTTCCCTCTGAGAATAAGGAGAGCTGCGGAGATGAGGCATGTCAGGGGTGTCCCTGCAAGGAGGCCCAGAGAAGATATTGTGTGAAGCTGTGAAGGTGAAGACTGGACTGTCTTGAAAACCTCAAGGTATTGGAGAAAGCAGTCATGGGATACCTGCCAAGGAGAGCTGCTAACAGGATGTGCAACCCACCCAAGAAAGAGAAGTATGTTGTAGTCAACAAAGCTGAAAGGAGTTGGAAATCTAAAGTGTGCATTGACATCAGACATAGAGATGCAGAATTTGGAGTATGCCCTCCTGGTTTCATTTTGCTTTGGTCCAGTATTTCCTCACTCGCTTCCCTTTTGGAATAGTAATACATATTTTGTGCCATTATATGTTGGAAGTCTGTAATCTGTTTTTTTATTTTGACTTTACAGGGGATCACAATTCAGAGATTGCATGAACCTCAGAAGAAACTTTCAACTTTGAACTTTTAAATAATGTTGAGACTGACAGACTACAGGGATTTTTTAAGTTGGAGTAAATGCAATTTTGCATTATGAAATGGATACAAGCCTATGGGGGCCAGTGAGTAGAATGTAGTGGTTTGAATAACCCCCTGACTCATTTGAATGCTTAGTCACTAAGAGTGACATTATTTGAAAGGATTAGAAGGATTAGGAGGCCGGGCAGTGGTGGCGCACGCCTTTAATCCCAGCACTCGGGAGGCAGAGGCAGGCGGATCTCTGTGAGTTCGAGACCAGCCTGGTCTACAGAGCTAGTTCCAGGACAGGCTCCAAAGAGAAACCCTGTCTCGAAAAACAAAAAAATAAAAAAAAAAATAGAAGGATTAGGAGGTATGAACTTGTTGGAGGAAGTGTGTCATTGGAAGTTGGTGTTGTGGAATATTATTTTAAGATGTGTTATGCTTTGAACATTGGTTTTAATGATACAAACACTGTTTTATGATACATTTGTTTTAAGTCTTTGAAGCTGTGCTACTTTGTCTAAAACACCTGATTGGTCTAATAAAGAGCTGAATGGACAATATCAAAGCAAGAGAAAGAACTGGTGGGACTTGCAGGGAAAGAAAATAAATATGAGAAATCTGGAAGGGGGAAGTCTAGGAGTCAGAGAGGAATAATAAAAGGAGGAAGATTCCAGGGGCTAGCCACTCAGTTCACACACCAAGTCACAGAGAAAGAAGTAAAGAAAGGTATACAGGAATAGAGAAAGATAAAGCCCATGGGCAAAAGATAAGACAAGATAATTTAAGTCAAGAAAAGCTGGCAAGAAACAAGTCAAGCTAAGGCCAGTCATTAATAAGAAACAATAAGCCTCTGTGTATTTATTTGGGAGCTGAGTCATAGCCCCCTCTCCTCCAGAGAGCCAAAAGAGTAGAAAACAACCAACAGCACTTGGGCTTTGAGGTTTCAAAAGTCCATTCCAAGCCTAGAGGCCCTCTTTCCCTCTTGGCTACTGCTCCAGCACCTGTCCTCAAGGTGCCTTGCCCCCTACTACGATGATAATGGGCTAACCTCTGAAACTGTAAGCAAGCTCCCAATTAAATGCTTTATTGTATACCAGTTGTCTTGGCCATGGTGTTGCATCACAGCAATAGACGTGCAGTGACTAAGAAGTGACTAAGACACAGCTTTTTGTTTTTACACCTTATTGAGTCAGCTGCACACTTTTCCATTGACTGGAACCCGTTATTCATGGCACACAGATACCTTACTCAGTTTAGGCTTGGGCTCAGTTAACTTGTGGGTAAGGATTGAAGAAGAGGCTTTGTAGGGCTTAGTTTGTTTTCCTGTGGTGGGGAATGGGAGGTCAGAGCCTAATTGTCTAGACAAGAGCTTACCACTGAGCTACGTGACCTAACCTCAAGAAGACATTTAAATTAAAATGGGCGAAGGAAGGGCTTAGTATGCAATTGAGAACTCAAGATTGCATAGAGTAGGAATTCTTTGCCCGGGGACCCACACTTGAAAATGAATGCAAATGACCAGAAGCCTTCTTAGGAGCAGTGTTAAACAGAGGCTTCCACCAGTCTTCTCAATGGAATCTGAACTGTGTGTTCCAGACAGTTGACTCGGCATTGTCATTCACTGTCTCACATAGAACTGCAGGCTGGCCTCCAATTCACCGAGATCCACCTGTCTCTGCCACCCGAGGCCACATTAACAATTCCTGATCCTCCCAAGAGCAGGCAGGTACCCATCTTTTCCCCCCCATTCTTTCATCATGTTTGGGAGCATCAGCAATCTCTCTTCATTTGTCCCCCAGCTATCAGGGTTTCCTGACTTTTCAACTCCATCATGGTTCTCTGGCGCACTCTTGCTTCGTTTTTCTCCTAACCTCACCCTACAAATCTTTCAACTCGTTTGTTCTGGCCATTGACATTCCCTTCAAGGTCAGTAGGAAAAAATAAAAAAGCAGCCAAGGTGAACAGTTTAAGGACAGAAATGAAAAGGTCTTATCCAGCTGGGTGTGGGGGCACCCACACTCAAAAAGAGGTTCAGGCTTATGCAGGTGGATCTCTCTGAGTTGGGGACCAGCATGTTTTACAAGAGTTCCAACCTAGCTAGGGCTACACAGTGATAGCACGTCTTTGAAACAAACAACAAAAACAAAAACAAACCACAAAAATATTCTTATCAGTAAGCACCATTATCTTAGAACAACGGCTTACCCATCACCCATACTTGGATTATCCCACCCCAGCTACTGTGGGGATGGCACTGAGGCCGCTTCCCGTGTTCTCAGACACCTTGGGAAGAGCACAGTGAGAATGAATCTTCCCGAATGTTTCGGTGAGTCCCGCCACCACTTTTCTCCCCGCCACTGGCTCGGCCAAGGCCTTCCTCCAAGTCCGGGAAGAACGCCGCGGTTCCGCCCGCTCCCACGAGCCTCGGTGGCGGCCAGCGTCCCAGCGTAGAGGAAAGGGGAGGAGGGGGCCCCGGAAAACGAGGGCCGGCGACGCTCAGCGGGGGACAGGCCACCACCGGAAGCGCGTGGGGGGCGCTCGGGCGGAAGACCGCGCAGAGTGGGCTGGGGGCGCCGCGAGGGGCG
>NC_022020.1:61000096-61001571 GCF_000317375.1 Microtus ochrogaster
CTCGAACTCACAGAGATCCGCCTGCCTCTGCCTCCCGAGTGCTGGGATTAAAGGCGTGCGCCACCATCGCACGGCAACTTTTATTTTTTTTAAAGATTTATTTATTTATAAATAAATATTAATAAAAGGAATACAACATTCCTTCCATGTATGCTTGCATGCCAGAGGAGGGCACCAGATCTCATCATAGATGGCTGTGAGCCACCATGTGGTTGCTGGAATTGAACTCAGGACCTCTGGAACGGCAGTCAGTGCTCTTAACCTCTGAGCCATCTCTTAATAACATGTTTATTTTCTCTTCCAGGGATGGGAGGTTTTTCGCTTTTTGTTTGTTTTTAATTTTGGTTTGTGGGAAGCTGTTAGAAATGTCACTGGTTAAAGTGAGAAACTAACTTTAATCATATAGGGTGGAAAGGGCATCAGGACTCAGATCAAAGTAGAACCAGGACCTTGAAAGTAGTAGTGCAAATCAAAGCATCCCTTTTCTCTTTCTCTCTTTTCTTCTTTTTTTTTTTCTTTCTGTATTTTGAGACAGGGTTTCTCTGTGTAACAACTCTGGCTGTCCTGGAACTCACTCTGTAGACCAGACTGTCCTTGAACTCACAGAGATCCACCTGCCTCTGCCGGGATTAAAGGCGTGTGCCACCACAGCCTGGCCCCCTTTTCTCTCTTCTCCATTTTGTTTTGTGGATAAGCTTTACTTTCCCATCACTGGAATCACCTGGTGTTTGTATCTCCTTGTGCTTGGTAAAAGGTAATGTTGTTGGCTCCCTCCACTTTAGTAGAATGACTGTTGCCAGAGGTTTCTGTCCCACCTGGTCTGCAGCTGTTCAGTCCTAAAGAAACACACAGAGGTCTACATTAATTATAAACTGGTTGGCCTGCTCAGGCTTCTTATTAACTAATTCTTACATCATTCTTGTACATGTTAGCTACATGGCTTGGTACTTTTTATCAGTGAGGCATTCTCATCTTGCTTCCTCTGTGTCAACTGCAGACTGAGTCTTTCTTCTCCCAGAATTCTCCTGTTCTTGTCTCCCCACCTCTACTTCCTTCCTGGTCTGCCTGCCTATACTTCCTGCCTGGCTACTGGCCAATTAGCATTTTATTAAAACAATACAATACATGGGGTACATGACCATTGTCCCATAGCATTCCCCCCCCTTTTTTTCTATAACAAGAACTCTGAATTTAGTCTTCCTTGTTTAGTTTTTCCCCCCAGACTGTTATCCATAACAACTTGTAACCAACACTCTAAACAAAGATAAATATCTAAAAGATATTTTTTTGGGAACGTGGGTGGAGTTTTCCAGGCTACTTCCTGCTGATCAGGGGTGCTGATAATCTTATGGGGACCTAAAGAAAATTTAGAATTATTTTATTTTTCTGATTTTTTGAGACAGGGTTTCTCCATAGCTTTTTGGTGCCTGTCCTGGAACTAGCTCTTGTAGACCAGGCTGGCCTTGAACTCACAG
>NC_022020.1:61002053-61008179 GCF_000317375.1 Microtus ochrogaster
CTAGTAACATATCTTTTGACTTAAATTTTGAAGTCAAGGCATTTTCAAAATATATATGTTAGATTAATCAGGCAGCATTTATAATCAAATGTCTTCTAGCAGCTGTTGCTCCTTCCTCAACATTCAAACAATTCCAAGACAACACAATAACATACAGTATCCAGACTCTGTGTATTATCCATCCTTATGTGGCTTTATTTTAAACTCAATTTTTTTTTATTTTATTTTACATTTTGGCTTTTTGAGACAAGGTTTCTCTGTGCATTTTTGGAAGTCCTGGAACTCTCTATAGACCAGGCTGTCCTTGAACTCACAGTGATCTGCCTGCCTCTGCCTCCCAAGTGCTGGAATTAGAGGTGTGTGCCACTCTCTTTCCTTGTTTGCTTCCTTCTTTCTTTCTTTTCTAAGACTTCATCCTTTTTTTCTCTCCCCAGCCTACATATATTTTTAAACACACTCCAAACTGGTTTTTTTTTTTTTAGTCTGAATCTATCTTTACGATATAGCTCTCTTTTTCTGACCACTTGAGTCTTTAATTTGCTAAGAGATATGGCTAAGATTAAAGCCATGACGACTAGATCCCACCCATTCCTTATGTTTCTGAGAGTCTAGCCTCGAGGTATTGGCTGGAGCCACAGCTCTTTGGAGATTCAAGGTCCCTGCCACCAACAAGAAACACGCTGTCAGCTATTTATAAACACCGTTTAAGTACTTTGTGTCAGAGCCTCTTAAAGAGCTGCAAGATTTTTGCAGCTAAAGCTGAGTCAAGAAGCCTCTCTTCAATGAGACCCACTTGCCTCTAGCAAGTGGCAAGAAAATGAGAAAATGCTGCTACCAAGAAGCTGTGCTTAACTGTCCTTTTGTGTTAGAATTACTTCCCAAACTCTCAGGTTTTATGTGGATGCAGTTATCCATGTTGGCGCCATTTGTTGACAGAGATTTCTGTCCCGCCCGGTCCCTCAGCTGTTTAGTTCCACAGCAGGTGACCACCAAAGATTTGGCCTCTGAGGGTTTTCAGAGGAAAGGAAGGAAGGTTGCAGGCTGAGTAGATGCTGGAAGATTATCTGCTATGTTTTGCCTCAGCTGCTTAGGGCGGACATGTTATCCTACTTCCCAGTGCAAAAAGTGATGATGATGATGATGATGATGATGATGATGATGATGATGGCACATATCTATTTTAGTATGTTCCTGTATGTGCTGAACTCTGGTTCAGATATTTCATATATACACTGTTATTCTCATAATTCTGTGAAGAAAGTAAAACATAGATTAAGTTTTGACCTAACTCCCAGTTTGAGAGTAGAAATAATCAAATTTGAAACAGCAGTTATTTGACTTCAGAGTTCTGTTAGATTTTATTGTCCCGGTGACTTTGGGTCTAAGTGGAACTCCTAATCACTGAAATTCATAGAATAAATTAAATGATAAACACCACCATTTTATAACATAAAAGTGGAAGGGAAACTGGAGGGCATGCTAAAAAACAAGAGAAACATAAAAAAAGAACGGGAAGAAATATGGATGACGCTCAGATGATAGTTTCTGGTCCAGTTTATATTCTGCTCATCAAAATGACAAATTATAGGACCATGCAAAATTATGGACGTTAACTTTTTGGTTTTCTACTTGGCAGTGGGAGATGTTAGACTGATTTGGATACTGCAGTTTAGCTGCTGAGGATCAGTGTAGCATTAGTTGTTGCATAGGACTGATTCTGTGCCTATACTGGAAACAAAGATCTTCTTCCCTGGTGTGGTTTAGTTATACCTGTCATTACCACTTTTTAGGCTTGGTAAAGGGTTGGGGATGAGAGGTATCATTTGATAAGATAGCTGCAGACAAGACAGTGATAGAGCTAGTGACATGTGTGCCACAGAATATGGCAGCTCTGTGTTTTGCCTTTCAGTCCAAAGTGACTAGAAGGTTATCAGTATAGTTTATAGTTTTCTTCTGTTCTTCTGAGAGAATTTAGTGAATCTAGAGCTTTGACTAGAGTCCTCTGAACTAGAGCCAGGGCTTTGGAATCATGGTACAGACTTGATATAGGAAACCATTCGAAGGGTTGAAGAAAGGAAAGAAGTTCTTTGAAAAGAAGAGGTGGCTTGTGTAGTCAAAGGTGATTATGATAGTGTGACTTAAGAAGCTTTCATGTGCTGGGGAAATTATTTGGCTCCCTAGATGCTTACTTAAAGCATCTTTGTTATAATTGAAGGGATGACCAACTGGTTTGTGAATTAACTTGTTACAAGATTGTTTTAGTTACTCTTCTATTCCTGTGACGAGCCACCATGACCAAAGCAGCTCTTACAAAACATTTAATTAGGGCTTGCTTTACAGTTCGTGAGGGTAGTCCATTATTATTGTGGGAAGCAGACAGTCATAGGCTAGAGCAGTAGCTAAAATAGTGGTTTTCAACCTTCCTAATGCTGTGACCCTTTAATATAGTTCCTCATATGGTGGTGACCTCCAATCATAAAATTATTTTTTGTTGTTGCTTCATAACTAATTTTGCTACTATTACAGATAATAAACATCTTATGTTTTCCAATAGTCTTAATAACCCCTGTGAAAGGATAGTTTGAACCCCAGGTTGAGAACTGCTGAGCTAAGAACTTTATATGCTGATACACAGTAGGAAGTGAGACACGTGGCCCTGGCCTAGGCTTTTGAAACCTCAAAGCCCACTCCCAGCCGCACACTTCTGTTGCCCACAATTCTAATTGGTTCAATAGTAAAAACCCAGAGCCCCAGATATTGGCAAATGCTGAAAGATCAGAGAGAGAAAGGAACAAGTCACATCCAACTCCTACATTCTAACTCCTCAGCCGAAAAGGACTGAACTGCTGTCTCCTTCCGCTTTATATTCCTTTCTCTACCCAGTCATAACATTTCCTGTTTGTACAGCCCTTTAGACCTCTGTGGTTAACTAGTGGCTAGCTCTGCCCTCTGATCATCAGGCAAGCTTTATTAGAGTACAAACTATCACCAAAGTATCACCACTTTCCCCCTTTTTTCTCTAAAATAAAAGGTTATAAGGAAAACTATATTCAGTAAGTACAATAACTACATATGGACAATAAATACATCAACAATGTTTAGTCTGTTAGCAGTTGACAAATTCAGAGAAAAGACTCCTTATCTATCCTATCTTGATAAGCTCAAAAGGTTGTACCTAATTCAGTTTCTGTTTTAACTTGTATTACCAAAACTATCTTTTAGTGTCTCTCAATATTATACACTTTATACCTCTTTAATGAATTTCTTTTCTGAATCTGATAACAAAGAAAACTATAACTATAAAATCTTCAAGTCCATCAGAGACCCAAGAAAAGATAATATTACCTGAGTGAGCAAAAAGTATGAGCAAGAAGTGCAAGCAACTTCCAAAAAATGTGAGATATAACAGAAATAGCTGGCTGACTGAACCGAATTTTTCTCTTTAATGTTGGAGCACCTGTCTTCTGTCTTCGGCCTAGAGGCCTAAAATCTTTGACAGACATGTCTGTGAAGCAGGACATTCTGAAGGGCTGTCCTTCCTTGTCTTGGCAAAGTTTCACAGTCTTTTCCTTTGTGTCCTGTTTGTCCAATTTAGACAGCATACTATCAGCAGTCGAGACCCAGTGACTTATCACAAAGAAAGTAAATTCCTTATGGAGTATCTTTTTATGTCTGTCATCTTCTCTGAAGTAGATTGATGCTGCTAGGAGCAGACATGTATTATTGTCATAAAAAAGAAAAGAATATGTTATTGAAACATCTTGAATGCCATCTTCTGTAGATATCTCAAGTGTTTGAAGACAACCTATCTATCTAAAATATATCTCTTTGCCCTTGAAAACATACCTAATAAGACTACAAGTTTGATTGTATTGACTAACTACTAACTTGCATTTATTTGTATTCTAATTAGTAACTTTAAAGGACTAGCAATTTTCATCAAATTGTTAAGTGAGCAGATAGGTACAATACTGTGAATACAATTAGAAATTTATGTACTGTGTGTTCTAACAAAATTAATCTCAAATTTGTATCAATATGCAAAGACCCATACCCATGTAAGATATTTAAAACAAGTGTTGGTCCTTTTTTAAAAAGCAGATTCAATAATTTACACTTTTATCCTTTTCTATATTCCTCCTTTTTCTTTTCAGAGTAGACTCAATATATCTACCTTTAAGTCTATATACTCTTTTTTTCTTTTTCTTTTTTATTTATTTATTTTTTTTGGTTTTTCGAGACAGGGTATCTCTGGCTTTGGAGCCTGTCCTGGAACTAGCTCTGTAGACCAGGCTGGTCTCGAACTCACAGAGATCCGCCTGCCTCTGCCTCCCGAGTGCTGGGATTAAAGGCGTGCGCCACCATCGCCCGGCCTCTTTTTTTCTTTTTAAAACAAGAACTCTGAATCTAATCTTTTTTTGTTCATTGCTCTGGGAAGGAGTTACCTCTATGATACAGTTACTGAACTGTATTTGGCATGTGGCCTGCAAAAGGACCCACAAGTTGTTTACTGATGGCATTTGTTGATCTATATTCATTAGCCAGTTGCCGTCTTTGCCACAAATTCTGCATAATCTAGAAAGAAGGGGCATTTTGTTTGAATTATGCTTAGAAAAATTGTTTCTATGAATACCCTGCCCTGTTTACAGTCCCTTTTTAGGTGACTGTGTGTATCACAATTAAACACTTGACATTTCAATTTTTCTTCAAACCTCTGGGAATGAAATAAGATCTCCTTTTTAAGTATTATGGTCATGAGATTCAGTATTGATTGTATCTCAGATCTATTCCTCCAAGGGTACTGATCTTGCCTTTAACAGCCTTTTTCCCCCTTTGCATTGTGCATTAGTATTCTCAAAAGCCAGAGATTTGATTATTATTTGTCTAGCTTCTGAATTTGGTATCATTTTATTTACGGCTGAAGTCAATCTTCATAAGAAATCTGTGAAAATTTCCTTTGGGCTTTGTATAGCTTTAGTAAATGACTCAGTTTTCTTTCCTACTTCTTCAGTTCTGTCTCAAGCTTTCAAAGCTCCTGTAAGGCAAAAGTCAGGGAGTGGTCATCATATATAGATTGCCTTTGTACATCAGCATAATCTCCCTCTCCAAGAAGTTGGTCTTGGGAGATTTCTATACCTGAAGGTCTACTGTATTGTTCAATGATCTTACTCCCATCTTCCCACCAGGTCCTCCATTGTAACTGAGGACCATGTTCCATAACTGTTGTATCCAAATCCAGTCTTGAGGGATAATTCTATTACAAGCTGACCATGAGTTTAACACATGCTTCACAAAAGGTGAATGCATACCATATGACAGTCGCTTCTTTGAATCTCCTTAAATCTAACATTTCCATAGGATTCCATTTAACTCTTGCACAGCCTGGGGATCTTTTGACAGTTGTTCCAGTAAGGTGACTGGATAAATTAAAGTTGGTTGTTTGAAAACCTTAGGCTGCCCTCTCTAACCTTAAAATGCAACACTGAGATTTGTTTTCCATTAGATTCTTCTGTTGAATATCTCTAATATGTGTTCTAATAGGTTTTTCTAAGGCCTGTATCTGGGCCATCATATCAACCACCTTTTTTAGAGATAAGCCAAGATTTATTAAACCAACTATAAAGATTATCAAAATGATAATTAACATTATGTCATTATCTGTTAAATTGATTATCCCTTCACTTAATTGTTCCAATTTTAAACTAACCATTCCATTAAATTAAGCATAAGTGAAAATAAAGTGAAAATCCGTGGCAAGTGAAAATAAAGTGAAAATCCATGGCAAAGCAAGTGGTTTATGAGGCTGTTGCAGGCATAATAGGATATGTTTGCAGCAAAATTATTTATTTATTTATATATTTATATATTTTAAAGTATGTGTATGGGTGTTTTAGTTGAGAAGGCACCAGTTGTGCCTCTGGTGCCTAAAGAAGTCAGAAAAGTTGAATCCCCTAGGACTGGAGTTAAAGATGGTTGTGAGCCATCATGTGGGTGCTAGGAATCAAACTGAGGTCCCTAGAAGAGTAACTAGTGTTCCCAGCTGCTGAGTCATCTCTTTAGTGCTCTTCCTTTCCTTTCCTTTCCTTTCCTTTCCTTTCCTTTCCTTTCCTTTCCTTTCCTTTCCTT
>NC_022020.1:61008365-61008880 GCF_000317375.1 Microtus ochrogaster
TTCTTTTTCTTTTCCTTTTTCTTTTTTCCCTTGAACAGTGCAGTACGACAACTCTTTGCATAGCAGTTACATTGTTTTCCGCATTGTAAGTAACCTAAAGTATTCAGGAGGAGTTATAGGTGACATGAAAGTTTTGTTTGCAGCACTCATACATATTCTTTATGTATAGAGACTTACTGATTCTGTGTGGCTTCAATAAACCCTCCATTATTTTAATAGAGTAAATTATAAAGGTTAAGTCACCCTGTTAATAGATATATAGTATTTAAAACATATATTTAAGAATTGTAGAGATACAGATTTAACTCAATGCCATCAAAATCCCGGCATAATTCTTCAAAGACCTCGAAAGAACAGTACTCAACTTCATATGGAAAAGCAAAACACCAAGGATAGCCAAAACCTGTACAACTAAAGAACTTCTGAAGGCATCACAATCCCTGACTTCAAACTCTACTACAGAGCTACAGTACTGAAAACAGCCTGGTATTGGCATAAGAACAGACAGGAGGACC
>NC_022020.1:61009376-61009953 GCF_000317375.1 Microtus ochrogaster
AAATATAACCCCAACAGCACACACACTGAGAGAAACAATTAATAAATGGGACCTCCTGAAACTGAAAAGCTTCTGTAAAGCAAAGGACACGGTCAGCAAGACAAAACGACAGCCTACAGAATGGGAAAAGATCTTCACTAGCCCCACATCAGACAGAGGGCTGATCTCCAAAATAAACAAAGAACTCAAAAATTGGACACCAAAAGATCACATAAACCAATAAAAAAATATGGAGTACAGACCTAAATAGAGAACTCCCAACAGAGTAATCTAAAATGGCTGAAAGACACTTAAGGAAATGTTCAACACCCTAGTCATCAGAGAAATGCAAATCAAAACAACTCTGAGATTACATTTTACACCTGTAAGAATGACCAAGATCAAAAACACTGATGACAACTTATGGGGCTAAAGGGAACAACACTCCTGTATTGCTGGTGGGAGTGCAAGCTGGTACAGTCCTTTTGGATATCAGTGTGGTAATTTCTCAGAAAATTAGGAAACAACCTTCCTCAAGACCCAGCAATACCACTTTTGGGTATATATCCAAAGGATGCTCAATTGTGCCACAAGGACA
>NC_022020.1:61010320-61012797 GCF_000317375.1 Microtus ochrogaster
GAGAGGCAGGAAGGGGAGCAGAGAAAAATGTAGAGCTCAATAAATATCAATTAAAAAAACAATTGTAGAAAGAAAATCAATTTTCTCCAGTGGAGTGTCACTGGGTCTACCACCCACATTAGATCTCATCATATTCAGAAGTAGTTGACCAATGCAAAATGGGTTTTTAAAAAAATTTAATTGAAAAGCACATAAATTGGGTTGGTAGGGAGTTGGAGAGGGATTTGGGAGGATTTATGAGTAGGGAAAGAATTTGATCATAATATATATAAAATAAAAAATTTCTCTGGTTGGGAGTGGTGCATGCCTTTAATCCAGGACTCAGGAGGCAGAGGCCTGTGGATTTGTGTGAATTCAAGGCCAGTCTTGTTTACTGAGTGTGTTCTAGGACAGAATCCAAAGCTACAGAGAAGCCCTGTCTTGAAAAAAAAAAAATTAAAATTTTGATTGAACAACTCATTATTTAAAAGTGTGCACTGTTCTCCTCCAGGTGACCCAAGTTGGTTCTTAACACTGATGTGAGGCAGATCACAACCACTTGTAAGTTCAGCTCCAGGGGATCTGAAACCTCTGGTCTTTATGCGCACCTGCACTCATATCCATATATCCCCCTCAGACAAACACATAATTAAAAATATTTGAAAGTCTTTTTTAAGGAATTAAAAATCTATGCTACCTTTATGCTTTCTGTATGTTCTATAATCAAGTAAATGCATTTAATAAACCTAACTTACTGAGGATCATAGCTTAGCAACTCAGTCCTTACTGTTCCCATTCATAATTGAGCGAATGTCTAGAAGCTTCATCTCAATGCTCACTTGGTATATCTCTTTCTCTGTGTCTGTTTGTCTGTCTGTCTCTAGAGCTCTTTCTGAGAAAAGATCTTGCTGTGTAGACCAAGATGACCTCAAACTTACAGATCCTCCTGCCTCTTCAGTGTTGAAATTAAAGAAAGGTGTGTGCCACCATATGTGACCTGCTTGACTTCTCAACCTCTTTATTCCCCATTCTCTGGGGAAAAGTCCAAAGATTCAATGTTGTAGACTCCTTTGTTTTAGAATTTTGGTCTCTGGCCTTGCTGCCACTGTGGTAGTTACTTTATGCATTCAAACAGATGTGTGAAAATATATTCATTCGTCTCTCTGGAGGGGAGGATTGATCTTGAAAAACAGTATGGTCAATCACTGAAGTATACAGATTGTAAAAGTCTTCTGCTTCCTGTTGTAGCTGCCATTGGAGAGCAGCAGCCATGGCCCTGCACTACCCATGGCCATGGGCCTCAGGAAGGGCCATAAGTTGAGGAAGAACAAAGTTAATTCTGGATCACCTGGAATAAGTTCAGCAGCTTCAATATGTAAAACAATTCTGTATATTGAAAGTCAATAACTGTATTAAAAGGTTCTGGAAAGTTTAATAACACCATGAGAACAGCATATAATTCTGATTTCTTAACCGAATCAAGGGTTTTGAGCCACTTTTCTTAATTTTCCTGACTCATAACCTGCCTTTCCTGTTTTATTTGCATCAGTATAGAGTGTATGGGTTCCAGAAATTGATGTTACCTTTACTATATGAGGGAGAATCCAATTGGTTCTTTTTATAAACTGAAGTTTTTGCTTTTGAGATGTTTGTTGCTAATTTCTCCCTAGAAATTACTGCAAGCTCTTTGCCAATATTCATTTTTTTGCCCATAATGAGGCAATATCAGTACTGATTAAAGGTACTACAATTTCTGCTGGGTCTATTTCTGCTCTTTGTTAAAGTCTCAATTTTCTTTTCAGAATAGAAACCATTTATGGCTGTGAGCCTAGCCTTTAACGGCTGAGCCATCTCTCCAGCCCTAGATAAATATCCATTCTAAGATATCATCTTTTCTCTACATAGGAATTGTACAGGAGAATGAGTAGAGGGTAAAGTAATCAATGCAGACAAGCTCTGGATCTAAGTGATCTGTATGCACAGCCTTTGTTTTTTTTCGACCAGAGCCAATTCTCTGAGTTTCAGTTGGTAGTTTTCTTGGACTGTTTAAGTCCTTATCACCATGTAAAGTTTGAAGTAAATGACTTAGTTCTTGAGTTATAAATCCAGTTGTGGGCCATAGCCATTTAATATCTTTAAGCAATTTTTTTATATATATTTATTTATTATGTATACAATATTCTGTCTGTGTGTATGCCTGCAGGCCAGAAGAGGGCACCAGCCCCCATTACAGATGGTTGTGAGCCACCATGTGGTTGCTGGGAATTGAACTCAGGACCTTTGGAAGAGCAGGTAATGCTCTTAATCTCTGAGCCATCTCTCCAGCCCCCTCTTTCAGCAATTTTTGAAAATTATTGAGTTCGTAATTGATTTCTTCTGATTTGTACTTTCCGTGGTTGAATTTTTTTTTAAATTTATTTATTTATTAAGTATACAACATTCTGCCTTCATGTATGCCCGCATGCCAGAGGAGGGCACCAGATCTCAGTACAGATGGT
>NC_022020.1:61013997-61015319 GCF_000317375.1 Microtus ochrogaster
GAGTGCTGGGATTAAAGGCGTGCGCCACCATCGCCCGGCTAAGATTTTGTTTAAATGATTGTTGTTTTTACTCTTCAGTCTACCAAACCCTCAATTTCAATACCATTTATTTGTATTGTTAGCTTTGGTCTTTGATCATTTATGGAAGTTTATCAAAATATTTGTTTTATGATCTCTCTTGAAATTTTTTAATCTATTGAAGATGTTCTTTTATACAGAGCAGTATGATTTTTAATAACAGGCATTAAATCCAATAGGAACAAAAAGGTCTCAAGAGCAGACAAAAGAATCAGAGACATTCTCTACTTCTACCTTCAGGGGCCTCATAAAATATCAAGCTAACAACCAAATCATATATGCAGAGTATTTAGCACTGACCTGTGGGCCCCTACGAGCCATACTTAGTTGAAGTATGTGGGCCATGTTCTCCTGTTATCCTTGACCCCTCTGGCTCCTACATTTCTTCCTCTCCCTCTTCCACAGGATTCCCCAAGCACCAAGGGGAAGGACCTGATGGAGATCTTCAGTTTGGGCTCTCTCTCCTAATTTGGCTGTGGGTCTCTGCATCTGCTTCCATCAGCTGCCAGAGGTAGTCTCTTTAATGTCGATTGGGCTAGGCACTGATCTATGAGTATATAAGGATATTGTTAGGAATCATTCTATTGATTTTTTTTTTTCTTTCTCCTTCATCATAGGTCTCTGGGCTATATCCAGCCTCCCATTTCTGGTCATCCAGGTAGTGTTGGGCATGGGCTTTCTCTTGTGTGGGCAGTTAGAGCAGTTATTGGCTGACCATTCCCCAATGTTCTGTGTGTCTATTTTCCCAGTACATCTTGTAGATGGGATAGATTATATGCTGAAGGTTTTGTGGCTGGCCTGATGTCCCATTTCCACCTCTGGGAGCCTTGCCTGGTTATAGAGAATTTCCGATTTTGGCTCTGACTGCTCCATTAGTAGGAGCCCTCGCTGGGGTCACCCTTATAGAATACTGAGAGTTTCTATTGGTCTAGGTTTCCACCTCAACCCTGTACTCCCTCCCCTCCTCGGCCTGATCTCTCCTGTTTTCAGTTCACCTGCAAAATCAATTGTTTCCCCTTCCCAGGGAGTTTCATATGTCCTCTTAGAGCCCTCCTTGTTACTTAGCATTTCTGGGTCTGTGGAATGTAGCATGATTATAATTGACTACTGTTTACTTATAAGTGAGTACATACCATGTTTGTCTTTTTGGGTCTGGGTTACCCAGTCAGGATGTTTTTTCTAATTCCATTTGCCTGCCTGCAAATTTCATGATGCCATATTTGTTTTTAAATAGCTGAATGATA
>NC_022020.1:61018439-61019652 GCF_000317375.1 Microtus ochrogaster
GCCTGTCCTGGCACTAGCTCTGTAGACCAGGCTGGTCTCGAACTCACAGAGATCCACCTGCCTCTGCCTCCCTAGTGCTGGGATTAAAGGCGTGCGCCACCATCGCCCGGCAAATAAATTTCTAAAAAGAGAATTGTGTTGGAATTTTACTGGGGATTAAGTGGAGTCTATAGATTGCTTTTGGTAGGATGGCCGTTTTTACTATGTTGATCCTACCCATTCGTGAGCATGGAAAATCTTTCTGTCTACTGATGTCTTTGATTACTTTCTTCAGAGACTTGAAGCTTTTAATCTTACAAATCTTTCACTTGCTTGGTTTAGAGTTAACCCAAAATATTTTATATTGTTTGTGGCTATTGTGAAGGTTGTTTCCCTAATTTCTTTGTCAGTTCATTTGTCATTTGTATATAGAAGGGCTACTGATATCTTGTTTTTTTTTTGAGTTAATCTTGTATCCAGCCAGTTTGCTGAAAGTTTTTTTTTTTTTTTTTATCAGCTCTTGGAGTTCCCTCATAGAATTTTTGGGGTTGCTTATGTATACCTATCATATCATTTGCAGATAACAATATTTTGACTTCTTTCTGTTTTGTATCCCCATGATCTTTAGTTCTCTCATTGCTCTAACTAGAACTTTAAGTACTGAATAGATATGGAGAGAGTGGACAGCCTTGTCTTGTTTCTGCTTTTAGTGGGTTGATTTGATTTTCTATCCATTTAATTTGATGTTGGCTATAGGCTTGTTGAAAGTTGCTTTTATTACATTGAGGTATGTTCTTTACTCTTTCCAAGACTTACATCATGAAGGGGTGTTTAGTTTTGTCAAAGGCTTTTTTGACATCTAATTGTGTTTATATGGTGGATTATATTGACAGATTTTCCTGTGTTGAACTCAGGATGAAGCCCATTTGATCATGGTGGATGAATTCTTTGATGTTTTGTTGGATTCACTTTGCCAGTATTTTATTATTTTGCATCAGTGTTCATGAGGGAAACTGGTCTATGATCCTCTTTGTTGAATCTTTATGTGGTTTAGGTATCAGGATTACTGTGGTCTTATAAAATGAATCTGGCAATGTTCCTTCTGTTTCTGTTGTGTGAAATAATTTGAGGAGTATTGGTATGGGAGGGTCAAATTTGAACTAAACGAAGAGTACCCCTCCTATACACTCTCCAAGATCCCAAGTTCACCCAAGTTCTTTTTTTTTTTTTTTTT
>NC_022020.1:61020617-61026159 GCF_000317375.1 Microtus ochrogaster
TTTTTGGTTTTTTGAGACAAGGTTTCTCTGTGGTTTTGGAGCCTGTCCTGGAACTAGCTCTGTAGACCAGGCTGGTCTCGAACTCTCAGAGATCCACCTGCCTCTGCCTCCCAAGTGCTGGGATTAAAGGCCTGCGCCACCACCACCAGGCCCCTCCATTTTATTTCTGATTTTGTTAATTTTGATATTCTCTCTCCCTCTTTTGAGTTAGTTTGGGTAACGGTTGTCTATCTTGTTAATTTTCTCAAAGAACCCACACTTTGCTTCATTGATTCTTTGTATTCTCTTTGTTTCTATTTTTTGTTTTCAGCCCTCAGTTTTGTTTCTTTTCTTTTTTCTTTTCTTTTGGAGGCAGTGTTTCTCTGTAATAGCCGCAGCTGTCCTACCTCAGCTGTCCTGGAACTAGCTCTGAGGACCAGGCTGGACTTGAACTCAGAGATCCTCTTGTCTCCTGAGTGCTGGTATTAAAGGTTTGTGCCACCACCGCCTGATCACATTAGAGCTTGAATCTATTCTGCTAGGTGTTTTTCTTTAGGTCAGTGTCTTAGGGTTTTTATTGCTTTGAAGAGACACCGTGACCTCAGCAACTCTTATAAGGAAAACATTTAATTGGAGTGGCTTCCTTATAATTTAAGAGGTTCAGTCCATTATCATCCTAGTGGGGAGCATGGAGGCATGCAAGCAGATGTGGCGCTGCAGAAATAATGAGGGTCCTACATCTTGCATGCAACAGAAGCCAACTGTAAATCACATTGAGGGAAACTTGAGCAAAAGAGACCTCAAAGCCCACCTCCACAGTGACAGGCTTCCTTCAACAAGGCCACACTTCTTAATAGCCATTCCCTTTGGGCCATTTTCTTTCAAACCACCACATCCTACTCCCTTGCCCCTAAAGGCTTATAGCCATATCAATACAAAAACAAAAACAACAACAACAAAACAACCAAAAAAATGGATTCAGACCAACTTCAGAAGTCCCCACAGTCTACAACAGGCTCAAACTTGTTTCAAAGTCCAAAGTTTCTTCTGAGATGCAGGACAGTCTCTTAACTGTAATCCCCTGTAACAAGTAAAAGCAAAAGCAGATCACCAACATGTAATAACATAGGATATTTATTACCATTTCAAAACATAATAGGTAGCACAGCAAGGAAATACTGGACAAAAGCAAGACCAAAAACCAGCTAGACAAGCTCCAAACTATATCTTCATGTCTGATGCTGAAATGGTCTTCAAATATCTAACATCAATTTGCTTTGTTGACTGCAATATACTTCTTTCTCTTGGGCTGGTATCTCATGACTGGCATCTCTGACATACTGGGTTCTCCAAGGCTGCAACTTCATAACTTCACACAATGCCTTCTCTACTAGGTGTTCCTCCATTCAGGAACACCCCAAACACATGCCTGACCTCAGCGGCTTTCTTTAGGAATGGAAGCAAATTCCATAACCTGTTTCTTTTCAATTCCATAGCTTGTTTTTTTAAATTCCATAACCTGTTTCTTTCATTCTTAACTCTAAAGTCATGACCAAGGGGTCAAAGCTGCCAAGTTTTGTACCTTACTGTGATTGGAATATGGGCCTCTTGTTAAACTACATCTTCACCAGCTTTCACTGCCTTGGCTTGACTGTTTTTGAACTTGGACCAGGCTGGCCTCAAACTTATCCACTAGCCTCTGCCTTCTTAGTGCTGGGATTAAAGGTGTGCACCACCAACTCTAAACTTTCCTTTTCACAAATTGGAAATTTAGCTGGGTGGAATCTTGCCTTGAGGTCACCACTCCCTTTATTTCATTTCTTAATCTGTTTATCTCCCTGAACACTGGACTTAGTTCCATTCCACTTTTCATGCTCCTTTTGTCCTCAAAATTTTGCTTTTGTAATTTATTCTGCACAGCTTGCTCTTTTTCATTACAAAACTTCATTAGATTTACCACTAATATCCACACGATAGAGTCTATATTAGGCTGTCTTGAGATTTATTCTGCCAAGGATCAAAATTCTTCACTTTAGCCTCAGACTGACTTTTCTGACAAGGTCTAAAGGCAGCCACGTACCTCACCAAAATATCACAAGAATGATCTCTAGACAACATACTAAAATTCTTCTCTGAAATCTCTTGAATGAGCTCCTGACAGTTCAAATAACTTCTAACGCCACTAACACCACTCACTGTCTTCCATACTTCTACTATGATGGCATAAAGCCTTCTACTACTTTCAATTCCAAAGTACCAAAGTCAAATTCCTTCAAACACACACATGGTCAGGCCTATCAGTGCAATACCCCGCTCCTGGTACTAACTTCTGTCTTAGGGTTTTTATTACTATGAAGAGACACTCTGACCACAGTAACTCTTCTGAGTAGCCTTTTTGTTGTTGCTAAGGAAAATATTTAATTGAGGTAGCTTGCTTGCATTTTGAGAGGTTCAGTCTATTATCTTCATAGTGGAAGCATGGCAGCTTCTAGGTAGATGTGCTGGAGGAGTAGCTGAGAGTCCTACATCTTGTAGCTATCAGTAAGTCTACTGACTCACTGGGCAGTATCCTGAGCATAAGAACTCTCAAAGACTCCCACCCCAGTGGCTGACTTGTACCTTCTAATAGTGCCACTACATTTTACAAAAACTTTATGAGTGTGTGTATATACTGTAGTGTTTTTGGTGTATGTACTCTGTTCTCTTCTTCCACAGGAATACAGAAATTAAAACAGACAATCAGTCTCTATTGCCTTACCCTCAGGGATTTTTTTTTTTTTTTTGATAAGGCCACCTCTGCCTCCTGAGTGTTGGGATTAAAGTTCTTTGATACCACTGCCTAGTTTATGTATTTTCTTGGAGACAGGGTCTAATGAATCCTTGGCTGGCTTCAAACCTGCTGTGACTCTACCTACTGAGCTGTATTCCCAGCACCATGTAATCTTCATGCAATATACTCATTGGTAACAGCTTGCATTACAGTTGGCATAGGCACGACTTATAAACCAGTTGTTATTAGGGTGAGGTGTTCTTTTAGTCATTACAAAAATACCTCACAGGCTGGTGCACACCTTTAATCCTAGCACTCAGGAGACAGAGTCAGGTGGAACTATGTGAGTTCAAGTCTAGCCTGGTCTAAAAAGTGAGTTCCAGGACAGTCATAGCTGTTGTACAGAGAAACCCTATCTTATAAAACAAAACAAAAAACCTAAAACATTAAAAAAAAAAATCCAAAACAGTGATTGATGCCTTACCTAGTATGTTATAGCCACACTTAGTTCTCTCCTACTCATTAACTCCTAAACCTTAATTTCAGAGATCTACCAATCAGTTCTTCATTTCTTGGATCATTTTATTTTTATCATTACATGCAGTCTGGAGAGGTGATTAAGGGTGACTGTTGCTCTTATCAAGGACCTAGATTTTGTTACCAGTACCCATGTTGTTCTGCCTACCACCACCAGTCATAAAAAATATAAAATGTTATATAATTATGCATCATAAATTGCTTATTGGGTTCTGCCCTTCCTTTCCCAAGCTTGTTTCTTTGTGTAGATGTGTTGTGTCCATGCATTTGTATGTATATGGAAGCCCAAGACTAGTGTCAGGAATCATTCTCAATTCTTTCAATCTTATTGAGGCAGGATCTCAAATGAAACTCAAATTTTGCCAGTGTGCTAGACAGCCTGCTCTGTGGAGTCTGTCTCCTCCACCTTCTGAGTTATTCATGTGTGGCAGCTTTTCCATGGAGTCATATCTCCCCAGTGTTGCTCTTTCATAATTAATTCTCTGGGTGTCATCTGGTCCATAATATACAAAAAATGATTCATTCTTTTTTATTTTTAAGTAAGGAGTAATTGTGGGTATGTATTTTTTGCAATGTTTTAGTCATTTGTTAAAGGGCATCTGGGTTAATAGTTATTATGAATGAAAGTTTTATTAAAATTTAATCATAATTCATCTGTGTACTTGCATAAATTTTCACTTTTCTTCCTAAGATTATAATTGATGGGTCTATGGCTATAGTATGTGTAGGTTTTGTTTTTTTTTAAAGAACTTGCTAAACTGTTTTCTAGAGTTGCTGTACCATTTTATATCCCTACCAATAATGTATGGACTGATCCAGGTTCTCTGCCTTCTTGCCAGCATTTGGTGTAAATACTTTTTCATTTTAGCCATTCTGGTAGGTATCTAAGTGATGTTCTAGTGAGGTTTTAATTTGCATTTCCCTGATGGCTAATTATGTTAACTTTTATGTGCCTGTTTTGCCTATATGTTCTTATTATTGGAATGTCTTTCCATTTCTTTTGAAGTTTTTCTAATTGGATTGTTTACTCCCTTTTTTTCCCTTTTGAATGATAATGGTTCTAAGTATATTCTAGATTCCAGTCCCTTATTATATATGTAGCTTGCATATATTTTATCCATGCCCGATAACTGCCTTTTCTTTGTTATAAAGGGGCCTTTTGAGAAACATAAGTTTTAATTTTGGTGAAGTCAAGCATGTCACTTTTCTTTTTATGTGTCTTGCTTTTTACTGTCATACTGACTTAGATCCTGAAGATTCCTCCCTTCCCCACCCCCCAAGGAACAAGTCATTTGGTTTTGTTCTTGCAAATAAATACAGAAGTGATCTATTTGAAGCTATCTATGGGTGTCCAGTTAATGCCATTCATTAAGTTGTCTTTTTAATCTTATTTATTTATTTATTTATTTACTTATTTATTTATTTATTTATTTAAGATTTCTGTCTCTTTCCTGCCACTGTCTCCCATTTTCAGACTGACTTTTCTGACAAGGTCTAAAGGCAGCCACGTACCTCACCAAAATATCACAAGAATGATCTCTAGACAACATACTAAAATTCTTCTCTGAAATCTCTTGAATGAGCTCCTGACAGTTCAAATAACTTCTAACGCCACTAACACCACTCACTGTCTTCCATACTTCTACTATGATGGCATAAAGCCTTCTACTACTTTCAATTCCAAAGTACCAAAGTCAAATTCCTTCAAACACACACATGGTCAGGCCTATCAGTGCAATACCCCGCTCCTGGTACTAACTTCTGTCTTAGGGTTTTTATTACTATGAAGAGACACTCTGACCACAGTAACTCTTCTGAGTAGCCTTTTTGTTGTTGCTAAGGAAAATATTTAATTGAGGTAGCTTGCTTGCATTTTGAGAGGTTCAGTCTATTATCTTCATAGTGGAAGCATGGCAGCTTCTAGGTAGATGTGCTGGAGGAGTAGCTGAGAGTCCTACATCTTGTAGCTATCAGTAAGTCTACTGACTCACTGGGCAGTATCCTGAGCATAAGAACTCTCAAAGACTCCCACCCCAGTGGCTGACTTGTACCTTCTAATAGTGCCACTACATTTTACAAAAACTTTATGAGTGTGTGTATATACTGTAGTGTTTTTGGTGTATGTACTCTGTTCTCTTCTTCCACAGGAATACAGAAATTAAAACAGACAATCAGTCTCTATTGCCTTACCCTCAGGGATTTTTTTTTTTTTGATAAGGCCACCTCTGCCTCCTGAGTGTTCGGATTAAAGTTCTT
>NC_022020.1:61033808-61048824 GCF_000317375.1 Microtus ochrogaster
ATTTCCTGAATGTTTTGTGATGAGAATTTGTACAGGCTTTGCTGTTTTCTTTGATCAGTGCGTTTATTTTCTCTATGGTGTCCTCAGAATCTGAGATTCTTTCTTCTATCTCTTGTATTCTATTGATTATGCTTGTTTCTGTAGGCTCTGCTCGTTTACCTAGATTTTCCATATCCAGCTGTTCCTCAGTTTGTGTTTTCTTCCTTTTTTCGATTTCAGTTTTCAGTTCTTGAACTGTTTCCATTACCTGTTTGATAGTATTTGTACATCCCTATCTGGGATGAGAGACACCTGTTTCTGTCTCTCATGAAAGACAGAAAAGGTTGTGTCACACATAACCCCCACTTGCTGAAGTTTTATCAATATTTTACATAGTTCAGCATCTTTTTCATTTCCCTCCCTTCCTTTCTTCTTCAAGACAGGGTTACTCTGTTTATCAGCTCTGGCTGTCCTGGAACTCTGTAGGCCAGGCTGACCTCAAACTCACGAAGATCTTCCTGCTTTTGCCTCCCAAGTACTGGGATTAAAGACTTGCGCCACCAATGCCTGGCCCATGTTTATTTAAAATAGAGAGTCTCTCTGCTATACATCAGTTCCCCTGTAAGAATGAGACGATTACTGTGTGTGCAAAAATGTGCTTAATATTAACTTTACAGTTTCTTGACCAGTCCAGGAAATAGGATTTCTTCTTTTCCTTGGAGGTTTGGCAGGATTTACTCACTAAACTGCCTGGTCTGTGTATGTTATAGATGGAGGTGGGAGACAAAATATCACTCACTACCTCTTAGTGAATCAGATGACATATTTTACGTTTTTCTAGTAAAGTACTTTTATCCCTTTTTCCCTTCTTCAGACAGTGTACATGTAAGCAATTGTTCTATCTCCAGCTTGACTCTGTCCTGTGGTGTGTGTGTGTGTGTGTGTGTGTGTGTGTGTGTGTGTGTGTGTGTGCGTGTACATGACATACTCTATAGCTCACCCTGTTACCTTGGATCTTGAGATTATACTCTTGCTTCAACTTTCTCAATGTTGGAGTATTAGGCATGAATCCTTGAAAAGTTCTTGTTGCATGTACTTTTTTCTTTAAGGAAGAGTAGCTTTCAAATTTACTGTCCTCCTGCCTCAATCTCTATATTACAAGGATAGCGGGTATGTATCACCATGCTCAGTTTCTTTTATCATCATCATCATCATCATCATCATCATCATCATCATGACTATCATCACTTTGTTTTTGATATAGGGTCTCTATGTATTTTTGCTGTGGTAGAACTAGATAAGAAGACCTTGAACTCAGAGAGGTCTTCAGCTTCAGCATCTGGAGTGCTGGGATTTAAAGCAATGTGTCATCATGCCTGGCCTTTTTATCATTCATAATAATATGCATTTGTTTACTTTTTTGTTCTTGGGTTTGACTTCATTTTGTCTTCTAGTTAATTGCTTTTGCTTTATCCTTCAATCCCTCTGCTTTTGGGTTGATTTTGATACCATTTGTTTCTTGAACTATTTTCTATAATCATAGATAAACATTTAGAGAGATGTCTACAGCTGTGGGTTTTATAGATGTTGTAATCTAGTATGTTGTTTTGTAAAGGTTTACTTTTACTTTATGTGTTCGTGCTTTGTATGTGCATCAATTTCTAATCAACTAGAATTTACCTAAATTTCAGACTTTTTGTTAGTTCTGTCTCATACTTAATTAACACTCGGGAAGTTTCAAGAAAACAGTGTATTGATGATTACAGGTAACTAGAATATTTTCCTACTTAATGAGATATTTTTAATGTGATGCGTCTAACTTATCTTCATATACACTACAGCTTTAAAATTTTCTATAGTTTGTTTTTAACGGAATGTGATTAGATTGGATTATAGGATTATATTCCTAGTTTTAGCTTTGTATTTTGTGGCTTTTGGTTTTTGAGATAGGGTCTGGTCTGTATATAACCCCGGAACTCACCTTGTAAACCAGGGTGGCCTTAAATTCACAGAGATCCACCTGCCTGCCTCCTTTTTCTTTTCTTTTCTTTTTTTTTTTTTGGTATTGCAGATTGAAACCAGGGTCTTGTGAATAGGACTTTAAGGGCCTTGCTATTGAGTTATCCCTAGTTCTGTGCATCTTTAAAAAACGAACAAAATCAAATATTTTTCTGTAGAGAAATTATTTTTTTCAGAGCAAGTAGAAGCTAAATACATACTAAAAGCTAGACTTTGGGAGCAAGTAGCGTAGAATAAGAATAAAAAGCTAACAAAAATCAGCTTAAAAGAGTATACTAAAGATACACACATCAAACAATGGTGAAGAAAAATAGCCAAAAATCCATTCTTGAGCTACTATCACAGCAGGCTAACCTTACCCCTTGAGGCCTGTGATGACTTGATTACACTCCCTTCCCAATGTACCTGGATGAAAGTTGGTGCTAAAACCAATTTAAAAAAGATAGCATCTTTTAAAAAGTCCTATTTTTAACTACACAGATATGTAAATAGCTATGTGTGTATTAGTGCAGGTGTCTGCAGAGAGAGATCTCCTGTGACCTGCTTGATGTGTGTGCTGAGAATTGAACCCTTATCCTCTGAAGAGCAGCCAGTGCTCTTAATTACCAAACCATGTCTAAGAATCCAGGGTTCTGAGTCTTGGTCCCTGTCGCATGTATGTAGACTTCAGGTTCCAGGTTTTCCACTGGGTCTCCTAGACCCTTACACCATTGTCTTTGCAGAATTTTCAATGTAAATACTATCGTGTACAATTCAGAGTCCTGTGATTCCACATTCTTATTTCTAAGCTCTTATCCCTGTCGTCTTTTTAGTTGGTACTTCCTTTCCCCCGGGGTTAAGAGCTTTAGTCTTGCAAGAAAGGAATCCAGGCCGTCTCATGCCTAACTGATGAGGTAGGATAGGAAAGACCCCAAGCCACAGAGAGACGAGGGTCTCCAGAGAGTAGGTTTTGGATGGGTGGCTTCAGGTCTCTTCCTTTCTCTTGAAGATGTGTGCCACAGGTAAATCTCACCTCTGTGCTTTACCTCTTGTTCAGATTTGACTGAGCATTACTTCATAGCTAGACCTAAAAGGTAGCAGAGCTTTAGAGTAGTTACTAGATTTAGTGACTGAATAGTTGAGATATGTAAAGCAGGAATTGCTTATTGTTTGTTTTACATTCAAGTATGAATCAGTAAGTATATGAGATTACTCTTGATTTTTAAGAAGTCTATCTACTCTGCTCCTTACTTGGTAGAGATCTTATTCTCATTTGAATACCAAGTTGGAATTTTTAATCATTTTTGAAGGATGACTGTTAAATAGGATGTATGTGATTTTTAGTCTTAACGTTTTATTTTTTTGTTTATTTTTGTATTTTGAGACAGAATTTCTCTGTGTAGCCCTGACTATCCTGGAACTAACTTTGTAGACCAGGCTGGCCTTGAACTCACAGAGATCTGCCTGCTTCTTTATTGACTGATTTATTGACTGAGATTTCTGTCCTGCCTGGTACCACAGCTGATAAGCCCCAAAGAAACTCAGAGAGGTCTACATTAATTATAAACTGGTTGACTTGTTAGACCAGGCTTCTTATAACTCGTATTAGCCTTTAATTCTTGTCAGTGTTAGCCATGTGGCTTGGTACCTTTCATCAGTGAGACATTCTCATCTTGCTTCCTCTGTGTCTGGGTGACAACTGCAGACTGAATCTTTCCTCTTCCCAGAATTCTGCTGTTCTTGTCCTGCCTTTACTTCTTGCCTGGCTACTGGCCAATCAGCCTTTTATTAAGCCAGTACAAGAAACAAATGTTTACAGGGTAAAACCATTGTTCCACAGCACTTCATCCTCCCAAGTGCCAGGATTAAATGTATGCGTCATCAGTCTAGCTTATTCTTAATATTTTAAAGTTTCTTTAAAAAATATTTTGTCTGTTCCTTAATATTTGAATATGGGTTAAAAGTGCATTGGCTTTGGATACCAGTTACAGCTGGATTTTGTAGATTTACTAAGCAACACTAAAAGTTTTATCTTACATAAAAATCCAGCTTGTTGTTTGTTTAATTAGTGAACAATTTTGTACAAATACTGTTTTATATTATGACGTCTCAGTTTTGAAAAAGAACATTGTCATTGGCTAAAATGAGCGAAGAAGCAAATAGGGATTTATAGTGGAGCATAGTCTGACAATAAGATGTTTATTAAAACCAAGAGTAGGTTTCCAACATAAAGAGAAAAATCAAAATCTGATTTAACATAACTCAAATGGAAGTTTCAAGTGAAGATAACTTTTTGAATCTTAGTATTCTAAGTGGTGTGGTATATGTAAATATTGATTACTATCAGGAAAAATCTTGTTTTACAGTATGATTTAATGGGTTTTTAAAAATATACTTGATGATTTGTCTTTTTTTCTCTTTTTCTTCCCTTTTAGAATATGGTTTCTAGTTTTAGGGTTTCTGAGTTACAAGTGTTACTAGGCTTTGCTGGACGGAATAAAAGTGGGCGCAAACATGACCTCCTGATGAGGGCGTTGCATTTGTTGAAGAGTGGCTGCAGCCCTGCGGTTCAGATTAAAATTCGAGAATTATATAGACGCCGATACCCACGGACACTTGAAGGACTTTCTGATTTATCCACAATCAAATCATCAGTTTTCAGTTTGGATGGTAGTTCATCACCAGTAGAACCTGACTTGGCTGTGGCTGGAATCCACTCGTTGCCTTCTACTTCAATTACACCTCATTCACCATCATCTCCTGTTGGTTCTGTGCTGCTTCAGGACACTAAGCCCACATTTGAGATGCAGCAGCCATCTCCTCCCATTCCTCCTGTCCATCCTGATGTGCAGTTAAAAAACCTGCCTTTTTATGATGTCCTTGATGTTCTCATCAAGCCCACAAGTTTAGGTAAGTATTAAGAAAAATTGCTTTATAATTAAACAATGTTTTAAAGAAATCAGCCTCCAACTATTTATTAATGATTTTCTATTAATACCTTAAAAATAATACCAAGGGTTGGTAAAATGGCTCATGGGGTAAAGACTTTTGCTGCCCAGTCTGAGAGTCTGAACTTAGTTACCAAGACCCGCAGGGTGAGAGGAGAGAACCTATTCCTGGAACACGTTCTCTGATCCTGCATATGCATATCACAGCTTGCACGCTCTTACAGATAAATAAATGCTACAAATATTAAAGAGAGCTGATAGCCACGCATGGTGGTCTTCAGTAACCCAAGAGATCTTTGGGTTTGAGGCCTGTCAGGATTGCATAGTAAGTCCTTATCTCAAAAGCAAAAACAAAATCGCTCCCTATCCCCAAAATCAAGGGACTAGGGAGATAGATGCCCTGGTGCATAAAAGCAGTAAGCTTGAGGACCGAGTGTGAATACCTAGAACCCATATAGATCTAGACTTGATGACACATGCTTCTGTAATCTCAGTGTTCCTACAGGGAAATGGGAAATGGAGACAGAAAATCTTAGACATACACACACATGACTTATACCAGAGGTATTGCTCTAACTTATATGCCCTTGCCCACATTGGCACATGTGAATGTAGATAAATGTTGAAAAAAATACAAAAAAAAAATCAGGCATGTTTCCTATGCCTATAGTCCCAGTACTTGGGAAACTGAGACAAGAGGGTTGCTGAGAATGTGGCCAGCCTGGGATACATAGTACTGGCCCTATAGAGATTCTCACCAGGACAGTCTCTTAGTGCTTTTGGAAGTGTAGATTCTGTCTTTAGATTATAGTTGGTCTGTTACCTTGGTGCCATCAGAAGTCTGGTGTACATTTACAGTTTTTGCTCACTTAGAATATTTTAGTATATGAAATGTCAGGCACTATTCCTACAGTTCTATATACATATCGTCTTTGAGCATTTTACTTATATTTCTGAGTATATATATTTATGAAAGATTTAAAAATGCCTAGATGAAAAGTTGAGCCCAAGAGCATGAATATTTAAATTTTTGATGTTCAGTGAAGTTTAGTAACAGCTTCAAAGGCTTTGTGCTAATTTATTTTTTCTAACAGCATGTGTTTGTATTGTTTTTCTTGGTTCCTCACATTGTATTACTGTTTTTTAAATCCTTGATAATCTCAAAGATTGTCATGTTAGTAGGTTAGCTTCTTTTCATATCTTTTAAGTCTTTCATATTAGGATATGCTCAGTAAGCTCCTGAGTATGATCAAACGAATATAAAGTGATATACTCATTAATGTTAAATCCATTAAAATGAATGGCTTAAATTATTTGAATAAAAACACAAACATATCTTAATAATTCAGATAATTAATGAATATTAATTTGGAGGTGGCCATGTAGTCTAATCGTAGGAAAGGTAGAAGAAATATGAGATGACTTTATGGAGAATGTTATATAGTTTAGGAGTCATTAATAGGGAAAAAGGAAAAGCAAAGCCGGGCAAGGTATACATTCCTATAATTTGGGAGGCTGAGGCAAAAGGACTACACAGCAAGACATGTCAGAGAGGGCGTGTCAAACTGTAGCAGGGTCCTGGACTGGAACTTAGGGTTCAAGGACTTCTCTAGCATGTGTGAGGCCCTAAATTTGATCCCCAGAACTGAAAAGTGAGCAGATCAGAGTAACAACTGAGTATGTAGTTATGATCAAGTACTATAAATTATGCTCAGATTTTGTATTGCCCTAGCTAATGGGGAATTCAATTAAGCTTTCTTATAGAGACTTGAGGAAACTTGTAATGACACACACACACACAATTGGAATTTATGTCAAGAAAGGAGAGAGCTTTTACTAATCAAAGAAGTTGAAATTGTAGTGGATAATTGTAAAACCAAATAATGAAGAAAGTAAATAGGCTTCAGGAGGCTTGTGAAGTATAGGTTTGCTAGGAAAAGAGCCAAGATTGTTGTTGATGGAGGGCTGTATCGAATGGAATTTAGACATGGCTTATTCAGACTTGGGAGCCTATAGCAGAGGAATGGTGATGGAGCTCATGCTGAAGAGGACTAACTCCACACATGTTCCCATGGGAACTTGATGGCGTGGTAGACATGAGCAGTGATGTCAGTAAGAATGGGCAGTGACAGGGAAGAAGACGTCAAACAACAGGACTCTGGAAGATAAAGAATACCGAAGTCAAGATTTGGACTTCTGGGAATTGGACTATTAGTAGCTATTTCCTTCTTTCATAATTCTGACGTCATTTCACTATTTTTCAGATACAAGAAATCTCAGTTCTTTGACCTCTTTAGTTGACTTTTTTAGTGGTTGGTTATTAATAGAGTGATGACATCTGTTGTTTGGAAGAACCAAATTATCAAAAATATAATTTGATATTTTGATAGCATTTGATAATATAATGGCCTTATTTTCTCCAGTTACCATTGTATGTAAATATTAGCCTTTGTGCATCTTTATAAACTTTTGAACTTTAATACCACCTTTTATTTCAAGCAGTGTTTTGTTTTATTTTCCTCAGCTGGTTTTTCGAGACACGACTTTGCTGTAGCTATTGTCCTGGACCTAACTCTTGTAGACCAGGCTGGCCTCGAACTCACAGAAATCAGCCTGCCTCTGCCTCCCAAGTGCTGGCATTAAAGGCTTAGCCACAACCACCCGGCTTTCAGAGTGTATTCTCGTGTGACTCATCAGCATTCCATCTCTGTTTCCTTTCACCTTGTGAAACTGAATCTCTGAGCCCATAGAGCTGTCATTCTCCATTTCTCCTCCAGTTTCTGACAGCCACATTTCTGCCTTCTTATCTGATTTTCACTATAAGTACCTCATGTGAGATAATACAGTATGGCTTTTTGCTACTTGACTTATTTCACAGTTAATATAATGTCCTCCACGCTTGTCCTTAGCACTTGAAGGACTGTATAATACTGCCTTTTTCTTGTCCACTTCTGTCTGGACATGGGGTTGCTTTCACAGTTTAGCTGTTATGAATAATAATACTTTCATGAACATGACAGTAAGTATCTATCCAAAAGTAGAATTGTTATATCATATGGTAATTGTTTTTAATTTTTAGGCAACTACGGTACTGTTTTCCACAACAAGTACACTTTCTTGCTCTGCTGTGAACTCAGATGTGTGTGAGAAATGTTCTGGTTTTTGGGAGGAGTGCTTTATTTTGGATAGTAGCCAACACAGTGGATATAAAGTAGCATAGAATTAAAGTTTTCACTTGGATTTCTCTAATTAGGAGTAGTAATTGAGAACTTTTCATGTGATTATTAGCTATTTGGTACATTGTTTGGAGAAAAGTTTTTTTTTCAAATTCTTTGCCTAGTTTTGAATTGGGCTACTTTTATTTTTATTGTTGAATTTTAGGAGGACCTCACCATGTCTTCTTTCTAACACCCATTTACTTTTGATTCAGAGATACAATCTAATAAAGAAAAAAGAGTGATCTTTGATGACAGGTGCAGTGATTGATGGGGATGGAAGCCAAGCACTGTCTTAGATGATGTATACATTAGTTCACTCACTATTTCAGGTTAGCCTAAACTGAGCCACAAATCTACCTATCAGACTTTAAAATTTTTTAAAGTTTTATGTCCGTGTACCATATGCATACCTGTTGCTCATGGTGGCTAGAAGAGGCCATTGGATCCCCTGGAATTGGAGTTACAGATTATTGAACCTCTATGTAGATGCTGGGAATTTAACCCCCGTCCTTTGGAAGACCAACTAGTGCTCTTAACTGATAGCCATCTCTTCAGCCCCTAATGAAACTAATTATTACATCTCTTTACAAACCACTTCCAACCTGAGTACAACTTCTAGAGAGCAGTCTTGACCAAAATACAAGCCAGCTTAATACAATATGTCAATATAATACTTCCAGAGAATGGACTGGGATGGCTTAATAGACTTTATATTTTATTTAGAATATTTAACAAGGTATGTTAAGATGCTAATTTTTTATCTATAAATATTTTACCAAGCCAGAGTCATTATTATCAAGTAGGTGGCAAAATGCATATAACAGACAATAGCTTTTTTTGTTGAAATTTTTCATTTATTTACTTATTTTGAGACAAGGGTCTCACAATGTAGCCCTGGCCTTGAACTCACAGAGTTCTGTTTGCCTCTGCCTTTGAGTATTAAAGGTGTCCACCATCTGGCCCAAATTTTACTTTTTTTGAGTGCATGCGGGTATCATCAAAGTGAGAAGGAGGTCTTGGACCTTTTGGAACTGATGTGGATGTTAAAAGTCTAACTTTGGTCCTCTGTAAGAACATCTAGCACTCTTAACAACTGTACCATCTTGACAGATCCCTCATTTCCCTCCCTCCCTCCCTCCTCCCTCTCTCTCTCCCTCCCTCCCTCTCTCCCTCTCTCCTTCCCTCTCAAGGACTCAATACAGATTACCAGAAATATACACCTTCACATGTGTTTCACATTTGGTTTATAAAACAGTCATAAAAAGTCAAAAAAATTCTCATTAATTGAGAAAGATTTAAACTTTTATGTTGTGTGTGTGTGTGTGTTTGCACACGTGCGTGCACACACCTCATTTTTACTTTGTTGTTTTTTGGGCACTCTGCACTTGTGTTATATGTTTCAGACTTATGACTAGAGAAACCCAGTGCTTATACTGTTAAATAAGATGGAAAACACTGTATGTGTTTACTTGGTTCACTTTGTTTGTGATAGTGATTAGGCTTAGGGCCTTGTGTGTACTAAGCAATCATTTTATAGCCTCTAATCACTTTGTGGTCACTTGCAATACCATAATATGGGTTATTGTATTAGATTTGATAGTTAAGAGGTCGTGGATGAACTTAACAATTAACAGAGGAAAAGGGAAAACCATACAAAAGGGACAGAAGAGCAAGAAGGAACTGAGGAAGTGGGACCTCTTACTTTGTTTTATGTCCTGTAATTATATCGTGTAATGTAAAGCTGCTTCACATGTAATGTTTAAACAGCCCCTCTCTTTCCTCATTTTAGAGATAGTCTGAGAAAATATGAATTAGCATTATTATATTTCTAAGAAGCATAAATTCTGCAATAAGGTGTGCATGCTTTTTACTCAGTAAGTTAGTAATTTTCTTGGTTTGGTATGACTGACAGGGAGGGCCTTTTGGCCTTAGACATTTTAGTTGTCACCTTGTTCATGATCTGGGATAATTACAACACTAACATACAGAAGTTACTTTTGCTTTCTCTTGGGTGATGTTGCAGTATTTTATGGTCAATTCCCCTTCCTATGTGTCAGTGGGCTCTGTTATTTATTTATTTTTGGACAGGGCCTCTGTAGCATTGAACTCAGTATATGGCCCAAGGTGGCTTTGAACTCAGGATCTTCTTGCCTCAGCCTCGTGAGTGCTAAGATTACAGCCATGTGCCTCTTTGCCTATAATGAACATTAGAACATCAGTGAATAATGAATTCAGCAGTATTGACATGTTACAGTTCTTCGTGAAGTTATCAGTACATTTTAGCTTTTAATAATATAGTTTAACAGTGTGACTTTGCCATGTGATTATTTTTTATAAGCAATTTTAAGGTTATCTTTTATAAGCAATAAATGCTATTTACCACATTTACCTAAAGTTCTGAAAATTTGGATTTTCTTTTGTTGTGAGTAATTAAAGTACTGAAATAGGAAACAACAAAGAAATTACTCAAAACATCAGTTTTTTTTTTTTTTTTTTGGTTTTTCGAGACAGGGTTTCTCTGTAGCTTTGGAGCCTGTCCTGGAACTCCCTTGGTAGACCAGGCTGGCCTCGAACTCACAGAGATCCTCCTGCCTCTGCCTCCCGAGTGCTGGGATTACAGGCGTGCGCCACCACCGCCCGGCTAAACATCAGTTTTTTGTATTGCATTACTGGGAGAGAGTTTTTCTGACTCTCATGAGATAGTCTGGAATGAAATGTCATCTTGAATGATTTTATTGTATTTTTGACATCACGATATAGTTAATGTTTTAGAATACTGAATGATCAAGTATTTAAAAGTAAGCTCATTTAGATAACTACTTAGAATTAAATATGAATGCAGTTTCACACAATACTGAAGTTTAGAGTGTTAAATTTAACCTTGAACATTCCAGGATTTAGCCAACGCTTTCTCAAGTTCCTGGTTATTTCAGGTGCTTATCTGCTAATAATTTTTTTTCCATCCTCAGTTCAAAGCAGTATTCAACGGTTTCAAGAGAAGTTTTTTATTTTTGCTTTGACACCTCAGCAAGTTAGAGAGATATGCATATCAAGGTAAGAGGAATATTTTAAATACATTTTCTCTCAAAGGTTATGTGTGTATCTTCTAGAGTTATCTTAATAACTGGGTGAGTTAAATAGAAGTTTATTCCAAGATTGAGATATTGATGTTTTGTTACTCCAAAAGCCTTTCCTTGGGGCTTATACATTTCCTGTGTCACACATGAATTTTTTCTGTTGTAATACATTCCACTATGCAACATGGCAGTGTCATGATACCATGTCTGTTACCTTAAGAATTTTAATTGCATCGATGATGACAATTACAAATACAGTCATTGTGAGTGAAGACTTCAATGTATAAACTTTGGGGACTCACATTTCAGTCTATAAAGGTTGACTATTACTTTTTTTTTAAAAAAAAACTTATACATTTATTTGTGTGTGTGTGTTTGTGGCAAATGCCATGGTACATGTGTGATGTCAGAATATTAAGAATTCAAATTAGTTCTCTTCTGTTATGTGGCTTCAGGAACTGAACTCAGATCGTTAGGCTTAGAATTGAGTGCCTTTGCCACTGAGCCATGTTGCCAAGTCCCAATTGGACTATTTCTTAACTCATATGAGTTAGTTTGACAAAGATTAGTCAAGTAGTAGATACTGTATATTAGAAAATGTTGTAACCTTTGAATTAAACCTCAAGTATCTTTTAGTCACATATGCCAGAATATTTTTTTGTTTTATTTGTATTTCTGGTGCTTGGAAACAAACGTTGGAACTTCTGTGTGCTGGTCAAAGGCTCCTATCACCCTCAATATTTCAAAGGGAAATTTTATTACAAATAGGACAGCATAATAAAAGATCTTGTGAAAATTGGGCATGGTGGATCATGCCTGTGAGCCTAGTTCTCCAGAGGTAGAGGCAAGAAGATCAGAAATTCAAGGCCAACTTTGGCTACTGGAGATTCTCTTTCAGAGTAAAAATGAACTTTATAATAGCCCAAAGATAAAGTAACTAAACAAACATTTTTGAGACTAAATGTGAATAACATTAATGATTCTTGGTTAAGAACAAAAGCTGAACTGGGCATGGTGGCACTTGTCTTTAATCCCAGCACTCAGGAGACAGATCTCTTGTGAGTTGAAGGCCAACCTGATCTACATACTGACACTTTGTCTTAAAAAGAAAAGTACTGGCCAGGTTTATGTCAACTTGACACAGGCTAGAGTCATTTTGGAAGAGGGAACTCAAAAGTCCCACTAGATTGGACTAAGGGTTTCTGTGGTAAAACACCATGACTAAGCCAGCTTTAAAAGGGTCTTGTTTATGTTTCAGAGGTTTAGTCAGTGATCATAGTGATCATCATGGCAGGAAGCATGTAGTCACTGGAGCAGAAACTGGTAGCCTGATTTGTAGGCAGAGAGATTGGAGGAGGAAGAGAGGAAGAGGGAGACAGACACAGGGTCTTGAAATCTCTAAGGTCACCCCTTGTGACACACCTTCTCCAACAAGGCCACACCCACTCTGACAGCAATGTATATGCTGGATCCTTTCATGGTTCATGAGCATGCCGCCCATTAAACCTTGTTATGAAGTGGGCACATTACCCATCCGACGTGAGGAAAAAAAAAGTTGTATGCTGAAATAAACCCTTTCCTCCTCAGATTGTTAGGGTCATGATATTTATCAGTACAAAGAAACCCTAAGACCACAAACCAGTAAAACCACAAAACCCAGAATAGTTCAGGGAAAAACTAGCTGTGCAGTCACCCTCCCTGGCCTAAATATTAAATACCCCCAATCAGGAGAAATACTGTTGTTAATCTTGTCAGTTTTGGACAGAAAAAAGAGGTCCTGTGGCATTTAATGTAGGTGAAAAGAAACTCAAAGTCATTTTCTTTCTCTGCAAAAATGCACTTAAGAGATAAAAGAGAAAGAGAAGCCAAGTCTGTAGTATGATCATTTCCAGCTAAAGAGGGAGTCATTTTGCAGGTCCTCGGGAAATGCACAATGGTTCAGAGCTTGCTGCTCTTGCAGAGAACCCAGGTTTAGTCCGTAGCTCTCACCAGGTTTGCAACCAGCTGCAATTCCAGTTCCAGGGTTCTGATGCCTTACAAGCATACAAGTAGTACACTACATAAGTGCTGGCAAAATACTCAGAAAAACAACCTTTTCTAAAAGGGTGAGAAAAGTAGACAGTTGTTTTTGCTGTTAATACATTATTCATGGCCTTTTTCTTTCCCTTGTGGCACTAGGGAACCTCAGAGGTGGCTAAGCAAGTGCTCTATTGCAGGGCAGCACTAGTAGCCACCAAAACTGCCTTCTTAAAAGACTGAGCATTAGAGAACTGAGGGTTCACAGGTTAAATTATGTCCTGGGGCCATCGGGAAAACTAGAGGGAAAATTTGAAATCAAATGAGAGGTCTTTTATTACCTCTTCCTTAAGAATGTTTTTGAGATGTTAGCATGAGTTTTTTTTTTTTTTAAAGAGAAAAGATACTGTAGCAAGTAACTTTGGGAAATTCTGTGCTTAACATACATGTATTTATAGACAGATATTTCAGTCCTTATTATGTAAGTGTGCATTGTTGAGCTTCTAAGTGATTATATCCACCTAACATTTGAAAGTGTGTAGATTTGATGATTAATCATAGTGTTTTAATTAAAATTACATAATGTTTTTTGTTGTTTGTTTTTTTGGTTTTTCAAGACAGGGTTTGTCCTGGCTGTCCGAGAACGCTATAGACTAGGCTGGCCTCAAACTCATAAAGATCTACCTGCATCTGCTTCCCAAGTGGGATTAAAGGCATGTGCCACCACCGCCTGACAAAATTAAATATCTTAAAAAAAACCTCAAGATTTTATAATCTATAAAGTTTGAGGTTTCACAGGGTAATGTTTACATAAATAAACTGGTTTGTAATAGTTTTGAGATATTACTAAGCCAACAAAGAAAAAAAATACATTTTATATAAAAATGTATCATTAACATCTATCTAGTGATAAATCTTTGCTTAAAGTCAACACTGAGTGATTGCTAGGGACAAGGCGAGATATGGAATGACATAATCACTTTTTCACATCTGGTTACGGTCTTGTTGTTTGTTTTGTTTTTTGAGTCATAGTTTCTCCATGTAGTCCTAGCTGTTGTGGGGAAGTCACTCTGTAGACCAGACTGACCTTGAACTCACAGAAATCTACCTGTCTCTGCCTCTTAAATGTTGGGATTAATGGCAGATTGCAGTCTTGTTAATGAACTGAATTATTTAAATAAAATTTCCATTGGCACTGCAAGGTGTTATATTAAAAAAACTAATTTAGTCATGGCTGTGAGGAGATACGATCACTGTTAATCTTTGTGTCTTAGGAAGCTTTACTGAGTTAGTATGTGTGTGTGTGTGCCTGCATGTGCACAGTTGTAAGTTGTTGCAAGCTACTTGAGCTATCTCTCCAGCCCCCAGTAACCATGTAATCAAAAAAAATCTGTTTTTTTGTTTTTTTTTTTTTTCTTCCCTTTGGTGTTTAAAAACCTGTGTTGCAGGACTTCTTTGTATTTTGTCATCTGCAGCTCCTCTCACCTGTGTTCTGTGCCCTCCCTCTCTTGGCTGGGCCGTGGCTTCCAGTCTTCTCTCCTCTCCTCTCCTGGCTGGGCCGTGGCTTCCAGTCTTCTCTCCTCTCTTCTCTTGGCTGGGGCGTGGCTTCCAGTCTTCTCTCCTCCTCTCTTTGCTGGGGCGTGGCTTCCAGTCTTCTCTCCTCTCCTCCTTTCCTGGCTGGGGCTTGGCTTCCAGTCTTCTCTCCTCTCCTCCAGCGCTGTGCATTTTGTGCCTTTCTGCAGTCGCCAAGTTCCCATCAGTCTGTCTCTGGTTGAGAATC